>NW_026112132.1:145000-172500 GCF_024679095.1 Eriocheir sinensis
TGTTTTATTTTATGTACCTCCATCCTTATGAATTTGTTGTTTGCCTTATCCATCATGAATTATCACTGATGAAACTACATTCAAGGCTTGGAGTTCAAATAATGTTATTGCCTCCTCTATTCATTATTAAATAATTTCACTGCATAACATGAGACCAAGCTTTTATGCACTTTTATTTCCTCAGTCTCATGTTTAAGTGATGGTTTGTCAGCATCTTACTGTGAATATAATTATAATGGATTATTATTATTATTATTATTATTATTATTATTATTATTATTATTATTATTATTATTATAGGCCAAGAATGTCAGCCTCTCTGGAGAATTCGTGGAACTCTATACCCCGTAAGGGTTCCAGAGGGGGAAACATTGGCCTTAGGAAAGAGCAAATCAGCTAATTAAAACTATTAACTCTGTTCTTAAATAATGGCAGGTTTTCAGCTTTAACCACATCATTTGGAAGCTGGTTCTGCAATTTAGTTATGCATGGAACAAAGCTTCTAGAAAATTGGGAAGTATTAACCTTTTCACGCACCAGAAGTTTAACAAGTTTCTCTTTCCACTGCGACATCCGTCTAGGGCTCCCTATGGGGCATTGCGGAATGGCGGCGAAACATTTTATCACATTATCGAGTTCACCCACGAGTATTCTTTTTTCCTGGCATCACCCTCAATTGCTCATGCCAGACCAGTAGAAGGTGTAGCACCTTTACATATCTCGCCACTGCCAGGCCACCTCATCTCAGAGAGTGCCACTATGCAGCAGAAATTGGTGCCTGGAACAGGCAAAGAGGTAGCATATATTTTGGAGGCACCATAGTTGGTTTGTTTCATTGGTGTAGTAGAATGACTATAATATTTCATTATTTGACAGGAGGGACACCACTACACCAAAGCCACGCAGCCATCATGAAGCAGAATTTAATGCTTGCATCTTCAAACCTCGTGGTGCTGAAGGAGTGAAAAGAGACTTATTGGCAGCACTCAGTGGTACAGATGCAGTAATGATGCAGCTCTTTCATCCTTCAAAGAAGACAACACCTATCAACATTCTAGAACTTGGCAGGACTTTCATGGGTATACTTGATTTGCAATCATTTATAAAACACCTTAAGGAGTACTACACTGAAGACATTAGGCAACAAATATGTACATCAACACTAAAACAGAGCCTTTCCTCTTATTGGAAAAGGAAAGACTAGGAGCCCTCACATCCACTGTTATTCACAAAGCTGCCAATTATACAAAAAATGATGCTGAAAATTATATTGTTAAAATAATATTAGGGGAAAATTGTTTTGGGGGAAATAGTGCCACACGGTATGGGCATCATCATGAGGCTGTTGCCAAGAAAATATATTCAATGAAAATGAAGGATCACAGTTCATTCAAAATTAAGCCAGCAGGACTATTCATCAAAAAGGACAATCCCTTATTAAGATGTTCCCCAGATGGTGTCATCACCTGTAAATGTTGTGGCAGAGGTTTATTGGAGATAAAATGCCCCTACTCTGTAAAAACAAAATCACCTGAGGAAATTGCCATAGAAGGTAAATTTCATATATACCGGGGTAATGATAAGTCACTACATTTAAAATCATCGTCACCATGGTATACCCAAGTACAAGCCCATCTTTTTGTCACTGGCTATTCATTTTGTGATTTTGTTCTTGTAACACAGAAATCACCATACATTACACTGGGTAACAAAAAAATATTTTTTGAAAATCGTCCAGGGTTTTCCAGCTGAATTAGACTAATTTTGATGCTCTGAGTCCGAAAATGACCTTGGTTTTGCTCAATCAGGTCAAGATTTTTTGCTACAGATTTTTTTTTATAATCGATTTTTCGTAAAAAAACTAATTTCTGCGGATCATCAGCTGAGAAACCCTGACGATTTTTTCCGTTTTCCTCAAGAAATAAAAGTCAACGTATCCAAATTCATTCAGTTTTTATTTACTCCATCAAATTTGATAAGCATATAATACTTCTAAATAAACGTTACGTGACACAAAATTTCAGAGTTCACGGCATAAATCGGCGTTTCTTCGATTCCCGTGCGTGAGCAGCTGCTGGGTTGTCTCTCTTCAGCGACCAGCAGTAGTCCGCCAGCATGACTGCATCCCACCTCCCCTGGTACCTCTCCTCCATTTGGCGCATGTCCTGATGGAACCTTTCTCCCTGCTCGTCGCTCATCGCCCCAAGGTTTTCAGGAAACTTCTCCATGTGTGAGAATAGGAAGTGCATCTTTATACTCATCAAACACCCGAGTTTTTGAAAAGCCTCTATCATGCTGCTGATGAGTCTGGCGTGGTTTGCTGCCTTCGTGTTCCCCAGGAAGTTGTTCACCACCTCCACAAACGATTTCCAGGCGGCGCACTCTAGCGTGTTCATGGAGTTTTGGAACTCTGTGTCGTTGATGAGCTGCCGTATCTGTGGGCCATCGAAAATGCCGGCCTTCAGCTTCTCAATGGTCAGTCGAGGAAAGGCTCGGCACAGGTAGTTGAAGCACCTCCCATCCTTGTCCAAAGCGCGCGTGAACTGTTTCATTAACCCAAGCTTCATGTGCAGCGGTGGGATCAATATCTTCTCCCGGTCAACAAGAGGTTCGTTTATGATGTTTCTCGCCCCAGGTACTAACTGCTCTCGCGCCGGCCACTCTTTCTTTACATAGTGCTGGGCTCTGTCTCGACTGCCCCACATACATATAAAGCACGGGTACTTTGTGAACCCGGACTGCTGACCAAGTTGAAAGTTCACCATCTTGAGGTCGACGCAGATGATCCATTGGTGCTGCTCATATTGGATTTTGTCGAGCACGTACTTCACTGCTTCATAGTTCTCTTCGAGAGTTGTGGAGTGCGCAAGAGGGATTGAGGCGAACTGGTTCCCGTTGTGGAGGAGCACACACTTCAAAGAGCGCTTGCAGCTGTCAATGAAAAGTCGCCAATCTCTCGGATCGTATTGAGAAGCGCCGAGTTTAACAAAAAGACCGGCGACATCTCGGCAGTACACGAGGTCTTCCTCCTGGCAGAAGTAGCCCATGTAGTCCTCATGCCTTCTACGAAAGAAAGTGATACGCGCGTCCTCGCCAAGTAGATTTTTCTCTTTGAGTCTAGAGGCCAACAGCTCGGAGGAAGTCTTCGACAAGCTGAGATCCCGAACCAGATCATTAAGCTCACCTTGTGAAAAGGGCTGCGGACCATACTCCTCTTCTGTATCTCCTCCCTCGTCTATAGTGGTGGTCTCGTCGTCGCTGTCAGGAAGCTCTCTGAACGCTGGTACAGGAATTTCTTCGCAGTGAGCAACTGGACGGCGGGCAGATGGAAGGTCGGGGTACTGGAGGCTGTGCCGATTCTTCCGGTTGATGCCAGTAGTATTGATGGCGCAGAAGTAACAATCCGATGCATGGTCAAACGGCTCCCTCCAAACCATCGGAATCCCAAACTTCAGTGAAGTTTTCGCGCCCTTCGTCCACCGCCGGAGGTATTCCACGCACGTCTTGCACACCGTGTGCGGTGCCCAGGACTTATCTTGGTCACCCAGCTTGACTTCAAAGTAAGCCTGGTAGGCGCGCTTCACAAATCCTGTGATGTTCTTCCTGTCCACTGACAGCGTGTATTCTCCGCAGATGTAGCAGAAAACGTCAGGATTATTCCTGCATGACCGTCGCGCCGAAGCCATATCAATGACCTGAAAAAAAAAAAAATATATATATATATATATATATATATATATATATATATATATATATATATATATATATATATATATATATATATATATATATATATATATATATATATATATGTAATAGCAGGATGCAGCTGACTGTCAGCAGGATGACTGACTGACACGTATGCAGCTAATTTAGAGAAGTAAGTTAGTTTTGTAATTCGATATATTCTTCAAGAAAAATATGATTGAACTCAAAACCCCTGATATTAGCATATGTATAGCTCGTCAGGTAGGCCTATGGCTGTATCTCAAAAAGTTGACCTGATAGAGCAAAATCAGTGTGATATTCGGACTCAGAACACCAAAATTAGTCAGAATCAGCTGAGAAACCCCTGACGATTTTTTGGTTGTTACCCTGTGTTATGATAGAGATAGTTTATTTTGATAAGGAGTTCTACAATGTTACAAAAAAAGGCATTGCTATTTTATGATAAATATATTTTTACAAAGACTGTTGCATAAACACATTATAGCATACACCCGGGACCTCTTGGTTGCAAGGCAAGCATTCTAACCTCAGCACTGTGTGTGTGTGTGTGTGTGTTTACCTAGTTGCGACATACAGGGAAAGAGCTACGCTCGCGCTGTCCCGTCTCCATATCCACTCTTACCCAGTTTTTCCTTAAAATCATGAATGTTTCTCGCACAAACCACCACCTCCCCTAATCTATTCCATAGCTCAATGCTTCTGCTTGGGAAGCTAAACTTTTTCACATCTCTCCTACACGTGGTCACCCTCAACTTCTGTCCATGTCCTCTCGTTTCTCTCTCGTTCTACACACGCAGGTCCTCTATGTCCAAATCCTCCACTCCACTCGCCACCCTGTACACCGCTGTCAGATCCCCTCTTTCTCTTCTCTCTTGGGTTGTGAGCCCCATGCTATTGAGTCTCTCCTCATAAGTCTGATCTCTAAGTTCCGGTGTGTGTGTGTGTGTGTGTGTGTGTGTGTGTGTGTGTGTGTGTGTTTTACTGTACTCTTGCAGTTTCCTTCTTCTGTGACTAACCCATTAGCACCAGAAGATGACTGGCAGACATCTGCCATACAGTTTTACTCTCTCAATAGAGGACACTCCATGTTGCACATGACAGCAACTATAACTAATATCTGGTGCAGACGTTTCCATGTATTTATATGAATTGGTTGGGAAAAAAGTTTTTATTTTTTCATGCGTCCAATGGCACGTTCAACATGGATACGCAGTGAGGCAATGTCCCGTGTTTTTCTTATCTCACCATGAGTTAGGGTCTTTTGTCCTGCCTTGTTTTTTCTTGTGAATGGGGGCATATGCAGTTTTGCCCCTCAAGCAAGCAGGAGATCAGCAATATTAAAACCACGGTCCACCATTATGGCATCCCCAGGCATGACCTTATCAGTTAATTCTTTTTCAGTGATGTACCGATCAGAGGTATTACCCCCATACACATCTGAAATGAATGTAATCAATCCTGTTGGAGTAATGCCAATTAAAGCTTTTACAGTACTGTCGTGTTTGTATGTTGAATATGTGGCAGCTTGGGCAGAACAATTTCCTGGTTTGAAGGTGGGAAACTCAGTGCAGTCTAAAATTATTCAGGTGTCCCTATACTTGAGTGGGTAACTGTCTGGTACATTACTCTTAACTACTTCAGCAGATGGATAGTCGAGGCACTTCTTCAAAACGTGACAGAGTACATTAATCGAGGTAATAAGGATGTTGCCTACAGAACACTGTGATAGCCCAAAAAGGTCACTCAGCAACTGTATTTGTGCACCTTCCCTAATATGAATGAGTGTCATAAGGGAATTCATCAAACCGTGAACTTTTAGATTTTGCCCCATTTCCACTCTTCTGTCCTTTCTTTGATTCTTCGTTTCTTTTTAGACCCCTCCAGTATTTACATATGACCCACTTGTCAACAGCATCAAATATATCAAACAATAGTTTCTTTATCCTCATACCAGTGTATTTCCTGACACTTGTGTCACTGGCAAGTATTTTTAACTTGAAGGCCTGCATAAGCATGGGTAGGCGGTGGCCGAAGTGATAGCGTACTGGACCCACATTCGCCGCGTGATGGACGACGCGGGTTCGAATCCTCACGCTACCACTCGGATTTTTCAGTCACCGCCGAGTGGTTTAAAAACTATCCACCTGCTGTCCTGAAGACCACCCATCAACCCGGACTCTAGAGGAAGCCGTCCAAGCGAATCAAGAACGAGTTCCAGGGGGCAGCATGAGCCAATGCAAGATGGCGCCACTATAAACACTCGCCTGCGCCAGAACGGGCTGGGCCGACCATCAGGCCCCACCTGGAAGAAGCCTTGGGCCGACCATCAGGCCCCACCGGGAAGATGCCTACCGGCGCAATAGGCAACAACGTAAAAAAAAAAAAAAAATAAATAAATAAATAAAAAAAATCTTATCTTGTGATACAGTGCTGCATGTCTGTACACCAACATCAGCTTGCTCGGCATCTTGATTCATCACTGGTCGGCAGGTTTGTGAATAGCTGTGGTCTTCATGGGAACTGGGTGTTGCTGTAAGAAAGAATAAAGAAACATTATATATTCCTAACTGTTTATGTTGCCTAGGATTAACGGATCCAAAAGTTATAATATTAATAATCAAACTCATTCCCAGACATGCGCACCTATAGACCAGTGGCCTCACACTAAAACTGCCTAAACCAAGACATCATACCCATGAGAGTAATATGATTTCACCTAAAGAGATGTTAATCCCCGGAATAAATTGCCAGATGAGGTCATCAACAGTGCCAGCATCAACTTTTGAAATTAATTTACTGGCATGATGAAAACCTAGAGGCACGCCTAATGAGCCATAGCTCCCTTGCACTCCTTAAGAGCCCTATTGTAGCTCCCTTGCCTCTTAAGTAAGCAATAATAATAATATTAATATGCACACTTCATCTGGGTGACCTCACATATTGGGCTGCCCCATAATTAAATGGCAGACAGACTTGCTCGTGCTACCTCTGATGATCTCAATGTACACCCAGGTGTTGAGTACACCTATAATTATGTAAAGAGTAGACTTAGATCCCTTGTTAGTGAGTGTCACCAGTCAGCTTGCCCTGAGGTGGCAGGATGGTAGTCCTTCCGGCATTCAGTATGCCCAAGTATCTAGTATCTTCACCCACACTTATGGTATAGGCTTAGTGCATCCTATGATCTGGTGGTGATGCAGCTGAGGCTGGGCTACAGATATTACTAGGTCAGTGGGACTGACCCTGTACCTTGTCGCTTGTGTGCCAGGCCAGGGGATCACACGTTCAATCACTGTCTTGCTATTAGTGTTTACTACTCACAGGGCCACTGGGACCTGCCTGTGCTGGTGGGCTGGTTCATTAACAATAATACCCTTTCAGCTGTGCTCAGTGAGTTTCTTGCATTTGTCCCTAGATTGTAGTTCATAAATTCGGTCCCTTATGTCTACTCCACTGACTAAATCAAAGTCTTCATTTTTTAGCACTTGCCTCCTACCATTGTGTCTTTATAGTTTCATGGTGCTACCTCCACATGTATCCCTAGTTGTATAATCACATTATGTACTGCCTGGGGTTTGGGATGGCATGTTCCTCCCTTCTCCTTTGTTGTTTACTTTCAACAATAAACTATCAATCAATACACAATAAAGTAAAACATTTCTTACCTGAAATGGATGCTGTAATCCATTTCGCATCTGTGTAATCCTCTGGTCTAGCAGGAACATCAGCAGAGGTAGTAGCATCAGCAGTAGAAGTAGCCACTAAATCCACATCCGCATCAATCGGAGACTTCAGTTGCACGGCATTCTTCCTCCTTGGTTGTAGTGTTTTCCCCCAGTTATTATAGGCAAAACATTCCGGGCCTGGGTGTGCTTGGGAAGGTCCATATCTGGTCCAATGCTTGAAATGTTTTGAGCAGACACGTGAATATTTTGTTGCTCTCCATCCCGCGCCTCTTTTACATCTATTTTCCCACAATTTTCGTCTCCACATGTCTGTTTTATGGGAAGGGAATGTAGCCCAACCTTTTACACCACTCACATGAGGAAATTGGTCTAATTTCTTCCATGACGAAGACTTGCAATCGGCAACAGAACATGTGTGAACCGGCATGTTCCTCGCACTGCCAATAAGTATCAAAGATTAAAATTCCCGCGTGACGATTTTGTACGTCTGGCAGAAACGCACGTCATTTTGCAGGTATCAGATTCCTTATATAAGCATATTTTTACTGCACAAAGCAGGTGATGTCACTTATTGCGACTTCGTGAGCTTTCATATTTATCGGTTTGTGTATATTTCATGGAGGCGAAACTTACATTACCTGTTTCATTTTTATTAGTGACCCGAATTGGTGCCTGTTTTTCGCAATAGAATTTCACTTAAACAAGTGAATCAGACCCACAGAAATATTACCAGTGTGTGTATGAATGAATACAACGATGAGCACATACTTTAATTTAACTCTAGGATGTCTCGTGGATCATTAATAAATAAAAACAAAATATCTGGATAGGCCACTCTTAACCCCGCTACCGTCTATGGCTGCCAAAAAAGTCCCTCTGCCAAGTTTGTACCCCCCATTTTGTGATTGTCAGGTGCGCCTATTGAGGGAGCGGCTGCAACTGGAGGTCTCCATGACAACCATCAAGAGACGTCTCCATGATGCCAAGATCCATTGTAGGGTCCCCGCCATGAAATAAATTTTTACTGATGAACATCGAGCTGCAAGACTGCAGTGTGCCAATCTGCATGAACACAGAGGCCTTGACTTTTGGTCAAAGGTTGTGTTTGCAGATGAAAAAAACATTTCGCTCCTCCGACCATGGTAGACTACGCGTTTAGAGAAGAGACAACACTCGGTATGTTTTCACTCAGGTGCATTATTTTTTTCTTGGTTCAACATGCTATTGATAAGGTTTTCCTATTCTTAAAGGCCATTCCACATAAATTTTACTTTGTTGATTTCATCACAGTCGCAACAAAGAAGCGTTTCTACCAGTTTCATCATTTGATGGTGTAAAACGTATCCTTTCAGGCAAATTTATTAATGATATATCTGCTCTTCCTTTTAAGTATGACCAGAGAAATATATATGAGGAAACGAGGAGCGGTCATGTCACTTGCAACATTTTTGGATTGATATCCATGGACGGTGTGGGTGACATAACAAGAATCGAAGGTCGGTTCACAGGCGCCTTGTATAATGAAATTCTAGAAGACTTCCTTTTGCCATCTTTGATGATAAATTTTCCTTTAAGGGCTGGACCAATTGTTTACATCCAAGATAGATGCCCTATTCACATGGCCAGGATAGTAAGGGAGGGGTTTCAAAACCACTCCGATGAAATAATTTTACTAGAATGGTCTCGTAGGGGTTGCGACTGCAACCCAATTAAAAATGTTTGGGGTTACCTTGTGAACAGCTGGGCTAAAGCCAGGGAAAGACAACCCCAGCAGTTAATGGAACACATAGAGAGGGAATGGGAGGGGCTACGACAGAAGCCTCATATCATTCAAAATATGGTTGAGTCAATGCCTGAAAGGGTAAGAGAGGTGATTGAAAAAAATGGGGGCTGGACGAGCTATTAGGTCAAAATGCACGGACGAGAGAGAGAGAGAGAGAGAGAGAGAGAGAGAGAGAGAGAGAGAGAGAGAGAGAGAGAGAGAGAGAGAGAGAGAGAGAGAGGGAGAGAGAGAGATAGAGAGAGAGAGAGAGAGAGAGAGAGAGAGAGAGAGAGAGAGAGAGAGAGAGAGAGAGAGAGAGAGAGAGAGAGAGAGAGAGAGTAATAATTATTCTGCACAGCTCATCATTCACCTGGTAACAATTATTGTCATCAAAATGTAAAACCATGTCATATGATTAACAAATGTTTTTTTTTTCTTCGTCAATCCATATCTATTAAAATATATAATTTACATTGTAATATACTTTATTTCAATAATTTAACAATCAAAATCATTTAATCCCTGGTAGTAAAAGGTTGCTACTTCAGCGTGCGTGTGTAGCGTATAGGCCCATGGGCCACTATGTGTAGTCTAAGGCACATAATGACCTGATTGTTACCTGAGTGCTCCTGACTTGATTAATGTCCTGTTCAGTCACCGTAGTCTAAGCTATGTAATGACCGCCTGACCTGTTTCCAGAGACCTCAGCTTGTGTTGTTTTGTCGCCGAGTGCTCCTGGCCAGTCTGTATAAAAGGACAATCAACGAACACCCACATCGCTATCCTCCTTACATCACCGAAAACATCGACATAACTCATTCTGCTATATGACTGCAATGATGGTAAATGATGTCTATAGACGTGCCATTTTGACGAGAAAAGTCTTCTGGATAATTATACAACTTTATTCAGCACTATTGAACTTGCTGTGTTATCGTTCTGCAGTGTAAGGTTCCTGTAGTTGAGCAACACTGCACAATGAATTGCGCGCTGGAGTGTAAATGGCCGGTTATACCGCACGCTTAAGCGGCACATGTAGTAGTAGTAGTAGTAGTAGCAGTAGTAGTTATACCTAGTAGTAGCAGTAATAGTAAGTAGCAGTTATATTAGTAGTAGCAGTAGTTGTAATTCTCTCTCTCTCTCTCTCTCTCTCTCTCTCTCTCTCTCTCTCTCTCTCTCTCTCTCTCTCTCTCTCTCTCTGCTTATAAGATAATTTTATAGATTGTGTATATCTCTTTTCATAATAAGGGTGAAATTCACAGATTCAGTATAATTAATAAAATTAAGAAATGGGGAGTAGGTGGACCATCTGTTACTGCGTGGGTCGAGAGAGTTTGAGTGGACAGCCAGGGCAGCTTCCATCCTGGCGGTGGGCGGAGTGACCCGGGTCCCTCCCCACCGGCTACCTGCGGATTAAGTGCCTCCGGGAGACTAAACTCATCGGTCAAGCATATTCGTTTTTTCACTCACTAGTGGATCGGTTATGAGTCGATCCGATAGTACATTAACGATCTTCCACTGTCAGCGCCTAACTCTTCCACTAGACTATTTACCGACGATCGTTTACTGTTTAGAGCAGTAAAGACTACTGACGACTGCAGACTACTACGAAACTACTTGGACGCCCTCGAGAGGTGTGAACGCACCTGGCCATTTTTTTTATTTTTTTATTTATTTTTTTTTATTTTTTTTTACGTTGTTGCCTATTGCTCCGGTAGGCATCTTCCCGGTGAGGCCTGATGGTCGGCCCAAGGCTTCTTCCAGGTGGGGCCTGATGGTCGGCCCAGCCCGTTCTGGCGCAGGCGAGTGTTTATAGTGGCGCCATCTTGCATTGGCTCATGCTGCTCCCCGGAACTCGTTCTTGATTCGCTTGGACGGCTTCCTCTAGAGTCCGGGTTGATGGGTGGTCTTCAGGACAGCATGTGGGTAGTTTTAAGCCACTCGGCGGTGACTGAAAAATCCGAGTGGTAGCGTGAGGATTCGAACCCGCGTCGTCCATCACGCGGCGAATGTGGGTCCAGTACGCTATCACTTCGGCCACCGCCGACCAGATAAATGCAAACTATTAAGATTCACCAGAGCGCACAACCCCATCCATCACACCAACACTCTCCATAATTCAGATTTAGAATCAGTTCATACACACAAGTACCTTGGCATCCATCTCTCAACTAACTTGAAATTCATCACTCACATAGACCATATCAGTGCCACAGCCAACAGAACACTGGGAATCCTGAGGAGGAATTTACATAACTGCACACCTGACATTAAACACATAGCTTATGACACACTTGTTAGACCAACACTGGAATACTGCTCCACGGTGTGGGATCCTTACACACACAGAAACATTGATAGGTTAGAACAACTCAACACCAAGGCGGCTAAGTTCATTACAAACAATTACACTCGAACGCCTGGCATCACAACACGGATCACACAACAGATAAACATGGAACCTCTTCACATACGCAGACAAGCACACATTTACACTTATGTACAAGATCACAAACACTCACATTGACATTGATCCACACACATACTTACAAAACGCAAACAGTCAACGTACTCGTAACACACACATCCATAAATACCAAACATATCACACTAATACTGATGCATACAAGCCCTCATACTTTACATGCACCATACGTGACTGGAACAGCCTCCCTCAACAGATTTTAGACTGCGGTACAATAGACTCATTCAGAAAACAAATACACACGCACTTGTCACCACAACACACCAACACTAACAATTACACTTGATTCACTTCCCTCCCCTGCACACTCGGCTCCCCCGTCCCCCCAACAGCCAACACAAATATGCGTGTTAAATATTTAGGTTCGTATCGCTGATTTTTCGCTATATCGCGGGATTTTGCGGTATAGAGGTATTTTAATATATTTATTATTTTACTTATTTTGCAGTGATAGAAGCAGTTTCTATCCAAAAAAAATTGTAAACAATATAAAAAAGAATAAAAAAATATTAATACGAACATATTAAAAGAATATTAAATTGAAATAAAATACGTAACGTACAACAGATGAGTATACAAAGGCTCGCACGTATGGAAAACGTAGCAACGGCCGCTTCCGCTTGAGCTAGTTTGCTCACGTGTGATTGTACACGGCACACGATTGGCTGATGGATGGGAGGCGACCAACCATTGCACGGTGTTCTGTATTCTGGGCACTGATTGGATCAGCGACCGTAGCATTTGTTGGTTCGTCAGTGGTTAGCTCGGAGACAAAGGGAGAGTGTGTTACAGCTTGCTACTGTTAAATGCTCTAGAACTTGGCAGTGAGGACCCAGACAGGATGAGGCAATGACTACACTTGAACAAGACTCAAATCCTAAACTTGCTCAACATGATTACTACAAGCCTTTCTAGTTTCGTGAACTCTTTGCGGTATTGGAATAAACACGTGATTTTTTAGTATAGGCGAGGGGGGGAGGAGTAATGGGAGCACTGGGAGGAGTAAATGGAGAGGACATCTAGCTCATAATATAACCAGGCAGCTTAGAAGTTATTATAGGGGAGTAACAGAGGACGGGCCAAGAATCTTCTATACTAACAGCAGGAGCCTCAGAAACAAGATAGACTTACTAAGGGGTGAAGCTTGTTCAGAAATTTTTGACACAATAGCGATCACTGAGACATGGATAGACACTGCCAATAAAAAAATTAGATCGGAATTTGAAATAACGGGTTATCAGATGTTTCACAAAGACAGAAGTGGCAGGAAGGGAGGTGGAGTTGCGCTATATGTTAAAGACTCACTTAAATGTTTAGTTAATAATTCAGTCAAAACTAACATGGATTCAGAATCAGTTTGGGTGGCCGTTTACAAAGGGAAAGAAAAACTAACTCTAGGAGTTATGTACAGGCCACCCAACCTTAACAGGCAGGACACGAGTATATTACTGCAGGAGATTGCCAAGGCGAGTAGGAGTAGAAATGTCTGCGTAATGGGGGATTTCAATTATAGGAATATAGACTGGGAAGACCTAATGGGTGACCTGGAAGCCGAGGATTTTCTTGAAGTTATACAAGATAATTTCTTTAAGTAGGTAGTTACTGAGCCTACCAGAGGAGATAACATATTAGACTTGGTCCTAACTAATAATGGGAACTTGCTACGTGAGTTGGAGGTGGGCGGAGAGTTAGGAAATAGTGACAACAGAACGGTTCGTTTTATCTTAGACTGGGGGGTAACCTGCATACCAAACACAGTGTCAGTGCCAGATTTTAGAAGAGCAAATTACGAGGGGCTTCGAAGACATTTTGAAGGGGTAAACTGGGATAATTTAGGGACTCATGGGAGCCAGAACTGCGGATTGGAGAGCCAGGAGAACCAGATAGAAATGTCTTACAATAATTTAGTTAGAGTAATGGTAGAGGGGCAAAGACAGCATATACCACAGCAAACACTTAGAAAAGAAAACAATGACCCTAAGTGGATGACTCGTGGACCAAAACACGAGATAGGGTTAAAGAAGGGAATTTATCAGAAAATAAAGAATGGTGAAACAGATCTCAGGGTCCGGTACGTCGAACTATCTAGATTAGTTAAGAAAAATACCAGGATAGCAAAAAGGGACTATGAAATCAAAGTAGCAAATGAGGCGAAAGGTAATCCTAAGGGCTTCTTTCAGATGTATAGAACAAAAACACGGGAGAAAATTGGACCGCTGAAAACAAACACAGGGGAGCTAGTAGAATTGATTATTAAGGGCGTCGTGACTTGGCGCCGCAACTGCAGGGCCATATGGCGCCGGATCTAGTGCATTTAAAATGTTTTAAAACTATATTAAACAGCTAAAAAAAGATAAAAACATGATAGAAAAACTATACAAAACCACTCAAAAATTAAAATAAAAATTTACAAAAATTAACTAATAGAACTATATAAAGCCGGTTAAAGGTAAAATACAAGATAAAAACAACGATAAGGAGTCAATAAAACCTTCAGGAGGTTGAGGATGCCAGCCTCCTGTAGGAAGCCATACACGTCATGTCCCGGGGAGAGTGCCTTCTCCCCCAGCACCAGAGAGAGAGAGAAGCTCCCATCTCCATCTCGACACCGGGGGAGGTTCCGCTCTCGCAGGTCTCCCAAACTGGGGCACTCGACCAGCAAGTGCCGATCAGTCAGGGGGACCAAACAGTCGTCACAGTAGGGCTGAACTCCCCGGGACATGAGGAAGCCATGTGTGTATCGAGTATGACCCACCCTAAGGCGGGCCAGGACGGTCTCCTTCTTACGATTTTTTATGTGGGAATACGACCAGGGACGCACAGCCCTGGTTGTAACTTCCCCCATTTTCATCGTGGCAGCTACTGCCGCCCACGTGCGCTGCCACACACCCCTGAGTGCGGACCGCACAGTGAGATGCAAATCCTTAAGTGGGAGAGCGCACTGTGAGGGAGGACAAGAAGCAGCGGCCCGCGCCACCTCATCGGCCTCCTCATTACCACGCACAGAGACGTGGGCAAGTACCCAACAGGTCACCTGATGCCCACGCCTTTTTGTTAAAATTAGCCAGCTAAAAATATCTAGAACTATAGGGTGGATACTCCTAAAATCTTCTATTGCAGACAGGGCTGCCTGAGAGTCACAGTAGACAGTAAAAGTATCAACAGGTAAAGTGACAGTGCGAATTGCTGAAACAAGGGCGAATAGTTCTGCGGTAAAAATTGAGGCAATAGCAGGCAAAGTTCCAGAACGGGAAAATTCTGGAAAGACCGCTCCAAATCCAACGCCAGCATCGGATTTGGAGCCGTCCGTGTATACGTAGCGTGACTAGCTGTGTGGGACAGAAACAACTGTCGAGCAGTTGATGTCGAGATGCTTGCTTTGGTAAAGTTAAAGTACCGGCAGAAATGTGTGTTTGGGAACTCCCACGGTGCGATGGGAGGTACCTGATATACTGCTATAGGGAAGTATGGTAGTGAGAAGTCCCCAATGACATTCCGGACACGGAGACCAAAGGGGCGAGGTAGAAGAGGTTTGTTTCTGTATTCTATATCTACAGTTGTGTCTATGGTAACAGTGTAGGCAGGGTTGTTAGGTTGGCGTTGTAGTCTGTACCAGTTCTTAATCAGAAGTCTATCTCTCTGAAGGTTTTAAGAATGGTACTCCTGCGTCAACTAAGAGACTTGATATGGGGTTGATTTAAAGGCGAGAGTCTAACTGCTGCATGATGGACTGTGTCTAGTGTGCGGAGGCGGGAGGTGATTGCCGGCGTGTACACTTCTCAGCCGTAGGACAGTCTCGACCCGATGAGTGCCTGGTAAAGGCGTAGGAGTATTGTGGGGTCAGCGCCCCATGAGGTGCACGACAGGGCACGAAAGAGATCGAGCGATCTCATGCACTTCGTTTTTAAGGCTTTAAGGCATGTGAGGCGCTTGTCGAACAAAAGCCCCAAGAACTTGTGTTCTTCCACAACATGTATACGTGAACCGCACATGGTGAGATCAGGGTCTGGATGGTGGCCTCTCAGGCGGCAGAGGTGCACGGCAACCGACTTGGATGGTGAGAATCGGAAGCTATGTTTCTCCGCCCATGTGGATGTCCTGTCGATAGCGTTTTGCAGTCTTCGCTCTGCGGTGGACATCCGAGTCGCCGAGAACCAGATTGCCAGGTCGTCGACGTAGAGGGAGGACGACACCCCCTCAAGGAGCAACGTTGTAATGCCATTTATAGCTACAGCAAAAAGGGTGACACTTAGAACGCTTCCCTGTGGAACTCCTTCCTTCTGTTCATAGGGTGGTGAGTAAGAGTTTCTCTGACTTGGAAAGTCCTCTCTTCAAGAAACCCCTTAATAAACTTTGGCATCCGTCCACGGAGACCAAAGGCATGGAGCTATTTCAGTAACCCATATCTCCATGTTGTATCGTAAGTCTTCTCGAAGTCAAAGAACATGCACACCATGTGCTGTTTTTTCTGTAAACGAGCGGCAGATAGCTGACTCAAGACGAACAAGGGCGTCTACTGTTGATTTCATCTTCCGAAACCCTGACCGGTAGGGAGACAGGTGGCCATTACTCTCTAGGTGGTGTACTAGGCGAAAATTAACCATCTTCTCAAGGAGTTTGCATAGGCAGCATGTTAGAGCCATGGGCCGGTAGTACAAGGGCTGTGAGCCATCCTTCCCAGGTTTGCGGATGGGAAGTACAGTGGCTTTGCGCCATCCACTTGATATGATGCCTGTCTGCCAAATTTTGTTGTATATTTGGAGCAGCAGGGTCGTAATGGTAGGACTGAGGTGTCTAATCATGGCATATGGGATATTATCTGGGCCCGGCGACGTGTCATTGCAGTGGAAGAGGGCTGATTGTAGTTCCCGCATGGAGAAGGGAACGTTGTATATTTCAGTGTTCAATGATGTAAAATCTAGCTGGCGTCTCTCCTGTTCTTCCAAATGCCGACGTACAGCGGGAGGTCTAGAGTCCCGCTTAGATACAGCAGCGAATGCACTGGCTATGGCGTCGGCAACTTCAGCGCTTCCTGCTGTTATGTTGTTGTTGATGTAAGTGCAGGTGGTGGGCTTGAGGAAAACTTTCCTGCAATTTTATGTACTCTCTTCCACACTTGTGTCATTTGTGTTTGTGAGTTTAGTGTGGATACATAACTGGCAAATGAGGATCGACGTGCTTCTTTTAGTGTCCGGCTTGCCTGTGCTCGTGCTTTCTTGTAGGCAATATGGTTGAACCCTGTTCTAAGCCTCTTGTAGCGGTTGATGGCCCGGCGTCGGCAAGTGACTGCCCTGCCGGCGCCCGTGTCCTCAGCCTCCGCACAATCAGTGCCATGGGCTCGCCAGCAGATCCCACACAAGCTCCTTCGGGAGGTACGAGTCTGCTCATCTCCAACGACATAGCACACTCTCCGCTCTCACTTAACACGCCATTGCAGGCGTCTACTGCTCAAATCCACTATCACGTACCTACGTTATATGCTCCCTGTATCTTCCACCCAGTACACCAGTCAATCAGTTTCAAACTATCGCAGAATTAGCTTAACATCGGTTATAGGCAAGATGCTGGAGTCCAAAATAGCCAGGAACATTCGGGAGCATCGAGAGAAACATAGCTTAATTCACGACTCGCAGCATGGGTTCACGAAAGGTAGGTCATGCCTCACCAATCTCTTGTCCTTCTACAATAAAGTATCTGAGGCGATAGACAGAGATGAAAATTATGATGTAATCTATCTTGATTTTAGTAAAGCGTTTGACAAAGTTCCTCACCAACGACTGTTGCTTAAATTACAGGCTCACGGAGTAGAGGGTAAAGTTTTGAAATGGGTCAAGGCGTGGCTTAGCAATAGGAAGGAAAGAGTGCAAATCAATGGTAAAAAATCTGACTGGGGATGTGTTACGAGTGGGGTCCCACAAGGTTCGGTATTAGGTCCACTTTTGTTTATTATTTATATCAATGACTTAGATAAATGAATTAGTAGTGATGTCAGTAAGTTTGCAGATGATACCAAGATCGGTAGAGTAATTGAGTCGGATCCGGACGCTAGTATTCTCCAGGATGAACTAAACAGATTGCATGACTGGGCGGATAAATGGCAGATGGAGTTCAATGTAGGGAAGTGCAGTATTCTAAGTGTAGGTAGGAACAACCACTCTCATAACTATTGCTTAAATGACACTCTCATAAGCAGGTCTGGATGCGAGAGAGATTTAGGGATCTTAGTGAGCTCTGATCTCCGTCCAAGGGCACAATGCATTCAAGCTAAAAAACGAGCAAATAGGGTACTGGGATTTATTTCAAGGAGCGTAAGCAACAGAAGCGCCGATGTCTTCCTCAAACTATATTTAGCATTAAGAGGAGGATGACTAAGATGATTCAGGGGTTGATAAACTTGCCATACAAGGAAAGACTTGCATTCTCTAGAGAGGCGAAGGGTGCGTGGAGACATGATCGAGGTTTATAAATGGATGAAGGGCTTTAATAAGGGGGATATTCATAAGGTTTTGTTGTAAGAGAACCGGGTAGGACACGAAGTAATGGGATTAAACTGGATAAATTCAGATTCAACAGGGACATAGGCAAAAATTGGTTTACTAACAGGGTGGTGGATAAGTGGAATAGGCTTAGCAGTCATGTGGTGAGTGCCAATACAATTGTCACATTCAAAAATAGATTAGATAAATTCATGGACAACGATATTAGGTGCGGTTAGATACACGGGAGCTTAGGGTCAAAGGAGCTGCCTTGTACAGGCCTACCGGCTTCTTGCAGACTCCTACGTTCTTATGTTTTTATCAGCAAGACTTCCTGAGACTAGTACGCAAACTGCCCTCACCCTTCCTAATAGTTGGCGACTTCAACAGTCGCCATACACTATGCTAAGATACCATGACCAACCCAAGGGGAGTCACTGTTGCATCTGTAATTGAAGACCTAGACATCTGCATATTAAACACCGGCCATCCAACACACTACAATATGCAAGCAGATACACGGTCAATAAGTGACCTCTCACTCAGTTCCCCCGATGCATACCTTGGCATCCGATGGGAAATATCAGAGGATATACATGGCAGCGACCACTACCCCATCTTCATCTCCCATTTCACCTTCCAACCGTCACCTGGCTAGCCTACATTTTTATTATCTGCAAGACTCGCAGAAGTACGATAATCATCATGAGGCAGAAAAAGACTGCCGAGCCAAGTAATATTACGATTGGAGTCGTCTCCTGGCATTCAGAGTATTCATCTGAATTTTCAACCATAGTTGTTTGTTGGAAGGGATGACTTCAACTCCAACCTCCACCTCAATCTGCAAGCTCTCTGGCGGCATGATTGAGGAAGTCGTCTTGCGTGATGATAGTTCATCTCCAAATGACTAAAAACAATATAGGTAACCCGACCTCTGAAGTGAGACAAAGCGGCAACGTCTGACATGTGCCACCATAAGGGATGACTCTGCATCTTTTTTTTTAAGTAACTACAATATGTACATTATGTAACACTAAATAGTACCATACTAATTGGGTGTATGAATAATATTTGTCAGAAAAGCCTAACAAATAATAAGTTATCATAAGCCTCGTAACACTAATATAATAACCAGAAACATTTGGATCGTCAATTTCTCGCGTGAACATGTCTGACTCAGCCAGTCTCCTGCCCCCACATGTAGAGTACCTATCGGTTCATCTGATCCTTCTGCAGATATGATTGTTTCTGACGTATTTTTTTCTGATTATTTTCTGAATTACAGATTCATCATGGACATTGAGGGGAAATAAATACTAGCACTTGTCACCCTGGCGATCAAAATGAATTTGAGGAGGGCAGAGCTAAAAAAGCCAGGGCGGTGGTATTACCGCCCAGGGGGAAACTTAGAATTCTTTCCGGGGGACACTTCCCCCGGTGGATTATATTTGCCACCACCCACTGTACGAAAAAAAAAATTAATAAGAGAGAGAGAGAGAGAGAGAGAGAGAGAGAGAGAGAGAGAGAGAGAGAGAGAGAGAGAGAGAGAGAGAGAGAGAGAGAAAAAAAAAAAAAAAAAAAACTGGTGCAGCCCAGGTGAGGGCCTGGGTGTGGTGGCGAGGAGGAGGGGGGAAGGAGGTTGAGAGGGGAGGAGGAGGAGGGAGGGAGGAAGATACTGGAAGATGTCCATTATTGAACACACACACACACACACACACACACACACACTATTCAACACACACACACACTCCCTCCCTCCCTCCCTTGGCTCCTCCTCCTCGGCTTATACGTATCATACGCGTGACGTTCATACGCGCGCATCAGTCTCCGACTGATTGCCTTGCTGGTAAGGTTGGAGTCTAGCTGCAACTAATTCTCATGGAATATCATTTCGCTAATTTTGCATATAAATTGTAACGTAGATCTCCTCAATTTACAGAAATGGACCGGTGGTTTAGACCGAAGGAGCCCTCACCAGCTGCCAAGCTGAAAAGGCTGGTGAGGCAGATGACCAAAATGAACCAGGGAAGAAGGGCAGGCCTGAATGGTTATTATATAATAAAGCAGGGGAACCTGACCTTTGTGCGGCCAACACCACCCTCACCACCAAACCCATCCCCACCAACAACCCAACCCTCACCACCAACACCATGCTCCCAACCATCACCATCCTCACCACCAACCCAACCCTCACCACCAAACCCATCCCCACCAACAACCCAATCATCACCACCAACACCATGCTCCCAACCATCACCATCCTCACCACCAACCCAACACTCACCACCAAACCCATCCCCACCAACAACCCAACCCTCACCACCAACACCATGCTCCCAACCAACACCATCCTCACCACCAACCCAACACTCACCACCAAACCCATCCCCACCAACAACCCAACCCTCACCACCAACACCATGCTCTCAACCAACACCATCCTCACCACCAACCCAACTCTCACCACACCCCACTCACTAGAACCCAAAACAACTAATGACTAGTAAAAATAAAGAGTAACAAAATTTTTATTTTATTTCCTAGGCTACCACACCCACCGCGCCACACATTCGTTATCTACCCCTCCCCTTAGAGAGAGAGAGAGAGAGAGAGAGAGAGAGAGAGAGAGAGAGAGAGAGAGAGAGAGAGAGAGAGAGAGAAAACATTTGAACATTTATTCATAACCACAAATACATTAAAGTATATAAATTACATATTATATATAAATTACATATATAATTGCAGTTAGCCTTTTTAAAGCTAAGCTTTTTAGGCAAACATATTAAGTATATGTTGTAGCATGTGGTGAAGGACGATGCATCTTATATCTTAACATTAGGTATCATGATAGTATATATTACAAATGGCACTAATGACAAGATAACGTTATAGAAATAAACATGACAAATCAACAAAGAGACAATAGGTGTATATTTAACATTATGAGTAGCTAGGATTTATAATCACAGAAAATAGAAGTATATGTATAATCTAATACAAAACTATTATTTAGTATGGTACATAAGGTAATTACCTTTATAACAAGAGACATTATAGACATATTAAATGAATAGAGAGTTAATTGGGTTAGTAGGTGGCTAAAATATGATTTTTAAATCTACTTTTAAATGTGGTGATGGAGGGTGCATCCTGAATTTGGAGAGGAAGAGAGTTCCATACAACAGCCCTAAGTAAGAAATTGAGTGCTTAAATTTTGTTAGTCGATGATGAGGAATGTTGAGATTATCGCGGTGACGGGTGTTATGGTCATGAAATAGAAGAAGGTTTTGTATTTTTTTCCTATTTGCATACATAAAAGTACCTATAGCAGGTTTATTAATACCATCTATATAGTTTCAACATTTTTTTTTCTTTAAAGAGGGGATTTGTGTGTTCCAGATAGTTACTCTTTGTTATTATGCTTATTATTTTCTTGAGTTGTTATTTCAAAAGAATTAAATAAGTAGAGTATGTTGTGCACCATATGGGGTTGCAGTAGGTAAATAGTGGGTGAATGTGAGCATAATAAATGGCCTTAAGCACATCTTGTGGCATGAAGTCCTTTGCTTGAAGGCAATGTGCCTTGAGATTTTTAAAGTAAGATTATTTATATGATACTTAAAAGTTAAGGAATCATCATAGGTAACACCAAGAAATTTTATTTTATCAGTTTTAGAGATTGTTTGATTATTTATTTGTAAGCGAGGAAGATTTAAATTGCGTTTTACTGTAAATAACATGTAATGAGTTTTGCTAGCATTAATAGTTAGTCTGTTACATAGGCACCATTCATATATATTTTTTTAGCTCACTATTAGCACTGTGTATAAGTTGATCTGAGTTTCGGCTTGTCAGGTACATTGTCATGTCATCAGCAAATAATATTGTTTTAGACTCAGAAAAAACTATCTGATAATGGACCCAAGACATTCCTTGGGGAACACCTAGCGTGACTGTTGTTGTCGAAGACTTTTCACCGTTAAGAATAATATGTTGATGTCTGTCTGTTAAGTAATCTTTAAGCCAAGAAAGTATTTGGCCACGAATTCCATAATGGTGCATTTTACTCAGAAGAATTTTGTGGTTAACTGTGTCAAAGGCTTTAGCAAAGTCAATAAAGATGGATAGAATAGAGAGTTTGTTATCAAGAGCATAAAATACATCATTAGAAAATTTATTAAGTGCAGTAAAAGTGTTACAGTTTCGTCTGAAGCCATACTGGGAGGGGTTAAGAATATTTTTGCTTTCCAAATAACGTGTTAGGTGTAGTTTCATAAGAGTTTCGAATATCTTTGAAAATACGGTAAGTTGAGAAATTGGTCGATAATTTTTAGGGTCATTAGTAGGTCCAGTTTTATGTATAGGAGTAATTTTTGCAGTTTTTAACATAGTTGGAAAGGTTCCCGATGCTACAGAGTGATTAAAGAGTATAGTCAAAGGTACTGAGATTAGATTAGCATTTCTTTTGATAACAGGAACTGCTATGTCATTTATACCAGAACTCTTCTTATTTAAAGACTTAATTACTGCAAGTAAATCATAAGTTGTGATAATAGGAAATACCATTGAATGTGGGTAATTATCTCTTATATAGTCATTTGGGTTTGTATTGGATTGTGGGAGATTACTGTCAAGTTTAGGTGCAATACTAGAAAAGTAATTACTAAATGCTTCAGAAATATCTGCTGGACTATTTAATAAAGAGTTGTTATTATGTAAAGTTTTAATTGTATTTTTATTGTATGAATTACCTTTTATCTCGTTAATAGTTTGCCAAATTTTCTTTGTGTTGGTTCTAAAGTTAATAAATATTTGACGGTAATGGTTTACTTTGGCAGCACGTATAACTTGGGTTAAATTATTTCTATATTGTTTGAATCTGTCGTGTGAAGTTATTCCCAGTTTATACATCTTAAACAGTTTACAATTATATTTGATTGAGTTTAATATGCCAGTAGTGAGCCATGCATTTTGAAGCCTTTTTGCAGTAAAGGTTTTGTTTTTATTGGAAAGCATTGGTTGTAGAGTTCATAGATATTATTAGAGAAAAGGTTAAAATTATCATTTACATCTGGCAGAATGAGGATTTCTTCCCAATTAATTATATGTAGTTCACTGGTAAATAAATTATTGTTATGTTTATTGAAATTTCGAAGAGTACCCTTATGTTTGAAGCTTGTTGCAGATTGTTGGGTGATATTTATGAATACAGGGAGATGATCTGACATACAGTACTGGAAAATACCAGATATGGATGGGGGGGTGAAGTTAGTCCAGATATGGTTTAGTAGTGATGGTTGGTCAAGGTTAGGACTATCAGGAACTTTAGTTGGTCGAGATATGTGTGGAAAGTAGTTAAGAGTTTGCATAGCATTGAGAAATAAACTCGTAGGAAGATGAGTGGCATGTTCAAGTAAATTGATGATGAGATCACCAAGTACAATTGTTTTGTTATGTTTAAAAGTTTCATTAGATAGTAAGTCATTGATAATATGGGTGAATTCATCAACAGCTATATGTTTACTTTGGGGTCTGTAGATAACTAAAATTATGAAATTAGTGTCTCGAATTTTTAGTTTGGATGAAAAAAATTCTATGTTTCTATTAATGAAGGAAAATTGTTCTAGAACCTCAGCATTTATTGCATTTTTGGTATAGACAGTAATCACTCCATGCTCTCTATCAGTTCTGACTAAGTGAAAAGGAGTATAACCCTCTATTGGATAAATATGTTTAGTGTGTTCCTGTAACCATGTTTCTGTTAAGGCAATTACATCAGGTAGATTGGGTAAAACACAGAGAAAAGATTTTAGTGAATCAAATTTTGTTGTGTAAAGATCTAATATTGACATGTATTATGCTGATATAATTGTCTCCTAGTGATTTTACAGTTAAACCATATTCCTCGGTATTGTAGTATCTCGATAAGGAGTTTGTATCACAATGACCAGAAATTTTGTTCTATTACACTTAATTCAAAGTTATAAGTATTAATATTATCTTCGTTTTGGTTTACATCATCATATAAAGATTTATATAAGTTCTCCATAAATTACACGTAAATTAATAACTAAAGCTGAGATAAGAACGAGAGAGAGAGAGAGAGAGAGAGAGAGAGAGAGAGAGAGAGAGAGAGAGAGAGAGAGAGAGAGAGACTCGAAGATGTTGACACTTTAGGTATGACAAAAAGATGCTATAATTAATAAGGCAAAGGCACATAAGGGATTAAACAACATAATAATAACAATAATAATGGCAATACATTTCTTAAAAGGTGTTCATATGAAATTAAGTGTGTGTGTGTGTGTGTGTGTGTGTATCCCTGTTCAGATTCAACAGGGACATGGACAATTTTTGCCTATGTCCCTGTTGAATCTGAACAGGGATAAATTCAGATTCAACAGGGACATAGGCAAAAATTGGTTTACTAACAGGGTGGTGGATGAGTGGAATAGGCTTAGCAGTCATGTGGTGAGTGCCAATACAATTGTCACATTCAAAAATAGACTAGATAAATTCATGGACAGCGATATTAGGTGGGGTTAGATACACGGGAGCTTAGGGTCAAAGGAGCTGCTTCGTACAAGCCTACCGGCCTCTTGTAGACTCCTGCGTTCTTATGTTCTTATGTGTGTGCCTGTGCGTGTGTGAATGTGCGTATGGGTGTGTTTGTGTGAGTTTGGTTGCAGTTACATAACACATAATAAATATAAGAGCGTTAAAATGGTGAGTGTGTGTGTGTGTGTGTGTTTGTGTGTGTGTTTGTGTGTGTGTATGTATGTGTGTGTGTGTGTGTGTGTGTGTGTGTGTGTGTGTGTGTGTGTGTGTGTGTGTGTGTGTGTGTGTGTGTGTGTGTGTGTGTGTGTACTATGTAGACATTAATGCAGACATTTTAATAAATTTTATATGCAAATGGACTTTACCAACAAACAATGACACATTATATCAGCAGAACATAGTGCATAAAAAGAAATATGGTAATTTTGTTTAAATAAATTTGCAAAAATTTCCGGGTAATAACATAGTACATACTCATTATGCTAGAAAATATATAATAATCAAAGCTTGTAAATATATGTGTGTGTGTGTGTGTGTGTGTGTGTGTGATTGCAGAGAAGTAGTGTGAGTGCACGTGTTTATGTAACACTATGTGTGTGTAGACAAGACTTAGTGTGTGTGTGTGTGTGTGTGTGTATGTTGTGTGTGTGCGAAACACTTTGAGTGTAACACACTGTGCGTCCATGTGAGTGTGTGTGTGTGTACGTGTGTGTGTGTGTGTGAATGATGAAGGGTGCTTAGGGTGAGGACCGAAGCAGTTACAAGCTGTGTTTGAGTACGGGGTGCTTGTCCAGGAAGTTGGCCAGTGATTCATCGGTAGTATGACGTGCTTCTGCTCTGAACTTTTTATTTTTACGTATATTTTTCCATCTTGTGTGCAGCACTGTTGGAACAGTTGCCTTTGTTGTTTTCTAACGTTCCAGATTGTTTTGAATAGGGCCCGTCGTTTGGGAGTGAGGCTTTCATTTATGTGAAGGTTAGGCTTTACAGTGATGGAGGCTTTCATTATTTCGTTTTTTTTTTCTCTGCTATGGAGTTTGACAATGACTGGCTTTTTACTGTTTTGTATGTTCTTTGAGCCTATTCTATGAGTAACATTAATGTCTGAGTGAAATATTCAGGTGGAGATTGTCCTTTGATGGTCCTACATACCAGTTCGGCACTATTTTCCTGGGACTGTTCCTGAGATAGTGCTGGGCCGCCTATGATTATTGTGTCTTCTTTCATATTGGTTTATGTCATCTAACTGGTTTTCAAGGGTGTTAACTTTTTCCTTTAGTTCTGTCACTTCACTGTTTAGCTGATCTATTTTTGTGTCTTTCTGATGTAAGAATAATTGAAATGCCTTAATTATTGCACTTACTATTGTTTTCCCTTCTTCGGAGATATTCTGGATGTCTTCAGTTATGTTGTTATGAATGTCTTGGAGAGTAGGCTGCAGTCCACTATCAGATGTTTGTTGCAGTTGTGTCACAGGTGGTGAGGTGGGATGGGATGGTCCTGCAGTGCCTGATTCCTGCCCGGTGGCTGCTCCATGCTTACCTCTCGTTGTCATCACCATCTTGTTTTGTTTGTTAATGGAGTAGCCCGAAGGCGATGAGCGTGGAGAGTAGCAGCTGTGGCAGGAGCCAGCCGTTTGTTGTGATGACGTCACAGTGTTTCAACCCGTGGGCAGGCCAGAACTTCAGTCTCCTTTGTTCTTGTTCTCTTGGAGGTTCTATTACAGGTGAGAACTTGCCCTTTGTCGCATCGTCAGCGTGTTCTCATGCCTGGTGCCTCAGGTTGGAGTCACGGTTGAAGAAATAGCCGTATTGGTTGTGAGTATGAGGCAGCACGAGAGAGAGGGCAGGAGACGTGTGCTCACCACGGTGGTTGGCGAGAGAGAGAGAGAGAGAGAGAGAGAGAGAAACGAGACAGGCAGGGATGGGATGGCGCGGTCAGGGGCACACACACACACACACATGGGATTGTTGTGGGAAGGAGGAGGTATAAAGCGCTTGGGTCAATGTTCATCATAGCAGAACAGTTCCGTATAATGAAACAGAAGTACTGTTGATGCAAGACTGAAATAATTCCACATGAAATACTCTCTCTCTCTCTCTCTGACACGATCACGCGCGAAATTGAGATGTTCGTAGTATATTATTATAGTGTTACGTGGATTATGATAACTTATTATTTTTGGGGCTATTCTGACAAATATTATTCATACATAGAAGTAGTATTGTACTATTTAGTCTTTCATAATGCACAGATTGTTGTTATTGAAGGGGAAAAAATGGTAACATCCATTGTCAACGCTTTTCAGATGCTGCCGCTCTGTTGGCTCATTTCAGGCCGTGGGTTATTATGGGTATATTATGTCTTTAGTCATTTAGAGACGAACTGTCATCTCGGGAGGACCTCGACTATTTTAGTGGGCAGTGGTGGGAGGGGGAGGAGGGGAGGAAGCAGAGAGTGTGTGAGGCGTGATGAGTGAAGAATGGAGGAAGGGGAGGGGAGGGGAAGGAGGTAAATAGGGGAGGAGATACATAGGAATACATAGGAAGAACATACACCAGAAGACCTATCGGTCTATGGCGAGGGTGTCTGTTTACTACCGCTACTACTAGTAATCTACGTGTGGTAGGATAGGACAGAAAAGATGAAGGCTCCTCCCCACCCACCTCTGCCTCCGGCAACGTGCCGGCAGGAAATAGTTAGAAGAGAACACCATGTACCTTTAAGGAAGAAAGGGCCATGGACATTTTACAGTAAAGCGAGAAATAAGAGGAAATTACTACCCTTAACTTACACTACTGGTA
>NW_026112132.1:177500-213020 GCF_024679095.1 Eriocheir sinensis
AGTATCCTCATCGCATCGCTTATAACAGCCAAGAAAAATGGAATAAAATATAAAAAGTGAACAAATTCGGTGTGTGTGTGAGAGAGAGAGAGAGAGAGAGAGAGAGAGAGAGAGAGAGAGAGAGAGAGAGAGAGAGAGAGAGAGAGAGAGAGAGACACTCTCACACACACACACACACACACACACACACACACACACACACACACACACACACACACACACACACACACACATACGCGCGCACGCACAAAATAAATCAGCATCCGTTTCCTCTGTTTCCTTTGTATTATCGCTCTCTCTCTCTCTCTCTATCTCTCTCTCTCTCTCTCTCTCTCTCTCTCACAGCAGTGCGGCGTGGCGCACCTTCACCACCGCCGCCGCAACACGCCACACTACACCGTACCTAAATATGGATGTTACAACTGCGGGGAATTCAATCATCGCCAGACCAACTGCAGGCTCGACCACAGACTGAGATGCGGTCACTGCCAACAATTAGGACACAAGGGAAGATTATGCCAGACTAACGACGCATAGGAGCCTGGCCAAGAAGATAGCGCCACAAGTGTTCAGGGAAAGAATAACTTGATCATTGATCATATTAATGCGCAGGGTCTTTTAGCGAATATGGATGAGGTTTGTCTTTTAATGAACGAGCGCAAACCTGATATTTTATGTGTGACTGAAACATGGCTCACTCAAGATGTTCTAGACGAGTACATTACTATACCTGACTACAACGTATTTAGACACGACAAAGGAAGAGGAGGAGGTTTATGTATTTACGTAACGAACACTGTAAATGTAACTCCTATTAATGTAAATATTGAGAAAGCAGAGGGGGTTGAGGACTTGTGGCTCACCGTGCAGTGTCGGAAATGACCTTCCATTATAATTGGCTGCCTGTACCGTCACCCACACACCAACCCACCTTTTTTTACAACATTGCTGATATTCTTAACTACGTCCGCCTGCGCAATAAGCCATTTTACGTACTCGGAGATTTTAACTGTAACATTTTGTCTAAAACCAACAAGTTAGAACAAATAATCAAAAACACTAAATTAACTCAACTAATTGACAAGCCAACAAGAACCACATCCCGCTCTGCAACCTCACTGGACACAATTGTAACAAATACTCCTGACATGCCTCTTCGTTCTGATGTGACTGCGTGCCCCACTGCTGATCATGACCTAGTCACTGTTACCTTAGACATCAGTAAACCTAAGAGGCAACCTATGGTTAAAACTTTCCGTCAATTAAGAAACTACTCACCAGAAATATTCTGTAATTTATTAATGACAAAGTCCAACAATGAACAGAATATACGCAACAGATAACGTAAATACGCAAGTTAAGATATTTAACGAAGTCTTTTTAAATTGTCTAGCTTTATGCGCACCGTTAGTAACGCAAGAAGTAAGGAGGCCCTTTGCCCCATGGATCACTCAGGAGCTGAAAACACTCATGCAGCGAAGAAATACTGCTTTGAAGGACCTGAAAAAGAAGAAAGTAACACTAATTTGGAAATTAACTATAAAAATCTAAAAAGACAAGTTAGAGCCTTGATCCATCAAGTTAAATCAGAATACTATAACAGCAGGCTAGAGAATAACAGAGGTAACAGTAGAGCCACCTGGAAGATTATTAGAGTACTGATTCCTGGCAGCAAGAACACAGCAAAGACTACACATAACAATGAAGTGACACCTAGTCATTTTAATACTTTTGTTGCTCAAGTGGGTAGATGTACATTTGAAAAATCTCAACAGAACTTAAGTGATGCAGATTTAATACTACAACCATCACAAACAAATTTTAATATAGGAGTTTTCTTTTGTGTATTAACTTCATTTTAATGTTCTCGTAAGCGTAAGTCTCAGGTAAAAGAATAACCATTGTAACAATGGAAATAAAGTTCATATTCTTTTTCTTATTCTCTATGTCAAAAGCTATTTGCAACCCACTGACAAAACACCGGGAAACAGTAACGTTGAACATTTGTGCAAGTGAGTAAACATTGCAAAAGTCAACTTAAATATATCTGTCACCTACAGACCTCCTGGCAATCACTGATGACGACCTTGAAATGTACAGCGTCTTAAGGCAGTCACTTAATAACAGCGACTCACTTATATTAGGAGACTTTAACCTCCCCCATATCGACTGGGCGACACTGTCAGGTACAGAAGGCGAGTCACATAGAATGATCGAATTTCTAGAAGAAAATTATCTAAGCCAAATGGTTTCTGAGCCAACTCGACAAAATAATATACTCGACCTTGTTATAACGACCCAAGATAACCTAGTCAGTAGTGTCACGGTAGGAGAACACCTCGGTTCTTGCGATCATAAATTAGTGCGCGTCGACATTAAAGCTCAATCATCAGTGACTGAAAATAAAGTAAAGGTGCCCAATTTCAAAAGAGCTAACTTCGTAGAAATCCGACAAAAACTAACAGAAATACAACTATCAGATGACGGCAACGTAGAGGAAGCCTGGCTAAGCTTTAAAAATCACTTACTCACTCAGCAAAACACATTGGTCCCCTTGTGCGAGAAGCGAATTAACACTAATAAAAGCCCACCGTGGTTTAATAGCGAAATTAAACAATCAGTCAATGAGAGAAAATTGTTTTACAGGTTAAAGAAAGAACTAAGCACGCCCGAAAACATTAGACTTTATAATGATGCCAGGCGACGAGTAAAAGACTAGTAGGTCAGGCAAAGCGTAGATACGAAGAAAATATTGCAGCCAACTGTAAAATAATCCGAAATCTTTCTTCAGTTACATAAACAACAGAAAGGCGATCAAAAGTGGTATTGACCTTAACAAACAGCGACGGTGCACTAGTGACTGACAGCCAACACATTGCAAACCTCTTAAACAATCACTTTTCCTCGGTGTTTAATACTAACAGTCTTCCTCTCGCTACCACCAACACCAGTACTATTGTAAATCTCGAGCATGCATTGCCTAATTTTGAAATAACAACCGATGAAGTCCTTAAAGCTCTCCATTCACTTAAAACAAATAAAAGTCCTGGACCTGACAAAGTATATCCAACTCTGCTGAAAGAAACAAAGAGCGAAATACTCTCCTCACAACCGTATTCAATATGTCCTTGCGACAAGGCATCGTCCCTTCAGATTGGAAAAAGGCTAACGTGACACCGATTTTCAAGAAAGGAGACAAAAAAGTACCAGGTAATTACAAGCCCATTAGTCTAACTTCGGTTGTAGGTAAGCTACTTGAGGGCATAATTAGAGACAAATTTGTGAATTACCTTGAAAGCCACTCATTGATTGGGGACTCACAACATGGCTTCCGAAACAAAAGATCCTGCCTATCAAACCTATTAACCTTTTATAACGACCTCTTCACTGTTTATGACGTAACCAAATCACTGGACGTAGTCTATCTTGATTTCCAGAAAGCGTTTGATAAAGTCTCGCATCATAAATTACTTTACAAATTAAAGCAAATAGGTATTGACGGTCAAGTAAACCAATGGATCGCGAATTGGTTGAGCAACAGACAACAAAGAGTAGTGATTGACGGATTTAACTCAGAGTGGGCGCCTGTCACTAGTGGCGTCCTCAGGGCTCGGTCCTGGCCCAGTGTTTTCATTATTTACATCAACGACGTGGATGTTGGACTCAATAACCGCATTAGTAAATTTGCAGACGACACAAAGATTGGCAACTCGGTTCTCACTGACGAAGACAGGCAAAGCCTCCAAAAGGATTTGCACAAAATTTCAGCTTGGTCGGATAGATGGGAGATGCCCTTTAACGTAGACAAGTGCCAGGTCCTTCAAGTTGGAACGAGGAATAAGAAGTTCGAATACGAAATGCGCGGCGTTAAACTCAAAAACGTTCAATGCGTCAAAGACTTGGGGGTCAAAATCGCGTCAAACCTCAAATTCTCACAGCAATGCATCGATGCAGCAAATAAAGCGAACAGAATGTTGGGCTTCATTAAAAGAAACTTTGTATTCAAGAATAAAGATGTAATACTGCCTCTAACAGTTTAGTCAGACCCCACTTGGAATATGCGGTACAGTTTTGGTCTCCCCACCATGCAAAGGATATTGCTAAATTAGAAGGTGTTCAGCGTCGGGCAACGAAAATGATCCTTCCTTGCGCAACAAATCCTATGAAGAAAGGCTTACCCTTAACATGTTCTCTTGAGAAACGTCGCCTGGAGGAAAACTGATCGAATGTTTTAAAATACTTAATGGTTTCACGAATGTAGACAGATCAACATTGTTTATGATCGATGACACTTTGCGCACGAGGAACAATGGCGTAAAACCCAGATGTAGACAAGTAAATTCAGACTGCACCAAATTTTTCTTCACCAACGTTGTAGTGCGAGAATGGAATAAGCTTCCACCGTCAGTGGTCCAGTGTAACACGATTGACTCCTTCAAAAATAAGCTCGACCGTCACTTCCTTCAACTTAATATCAACTAGAGTAGAAATGCAACGTTTTGGAGTCTTCTGATTAATGTAAAATCACTTAGGTTTAAGGACAGACCACCAAGTCTGGACCATGGGGTCTGTGTGGTCTGATTTTCTATGTAAATCTATGTATCTCTCTCTCTCTCTCTCAAACATGTGTTCTCAATCACAACAGAGTACTTGGTGATAATTTAATCAATCAAAGCACATTCAGCCGCCGGGAACAACGAACATCCGGTATTTATCTTTTAAATGAAGCAGATAGACCGGTGTGTGTGTGTGTGTGTGTGTGTGTGTGTGTGTGTGTGTGTGTGTGTGTGTGTGTGTGTGTGTGTGTGTGTGTGTGTGTGTGTGTGTGTGTGTGTGTGTGTGTGTGTGTGTGTGTGTGTGTGTGTGTGTGTGTGTGTGTGTGTGTGTGTGTGTGTGTGTGTGTGTGTGTGTGTGTGTGTGTGTGTGTGTGTGTGTGTGTGTGTGTGTGTGTGTGTGTGTGTGTGTGTGTGTGTGTGTGTGTGTGTGTGTGTGTGTGTGTGTGTGTGTGTGTGTGTGTGTGTGTGTGTGTGTGTGTGTGTGTGTGTGTGTGTGTGTGTGTGTGTGTGTGTGTGTGTGTGTGTTTGTGTGTGTGTTTGTGTGTGTGTGTGTGTGTGTGTGTGTGTGTGTGTGTGTGTGTGTGTGCGCGTGTGTGTGCAGACGTATTGGTAACTCAGTTCTCACTGTTTGTAGAAGACAGGCAAAGTGAGGATTTGTGTCACAAAATTTCGTGTGTGTGTGTCGGATAAATGGGAGATGCCCTTAACGTAGACAAGTGCCAGGTCCTTCAAGTTGAACATAAGAAGTTCGATTACGAAATACGCGGCAGCTAAACCTCCTCGTTCTGAATGACAGTAACCACCTGGGGATTAAAATCGCGTCAAACCTCAACTCACAGCAATGCATCGATGCAGCAAATAAAGGAACAGAATGTTGGGCTTCATTAAAAGAAACTTTTTATTCAAGAATAAAGGTGTAATACTTCCGCACAATAGTTTAATCAGACACACACTTGGAATATGCGGTACAGTTTTGTCTACCATGCAAGGACATTGCTAAACTCAGGTGTTCAGCGTCGAGCAACAAAATGATCACTTCCTTGCGCAAGAGAGAGACGAAGATGGAGAGAACATGTTCTCTCTTGAGAGAGAGAGAGGAAAACTGATCGAGAGAGAAAATAGAAATGGTTTCAGAGAGAGAGAGAACAAAATTGTTTATGATCGATGACACTTGGCGAACGAGGAACAATGGCACAAAACTCAAATGTAGACAAGTAAATTCAGATTGCACCAAATTTTTCTTCACCAACGTTGTAGTAAAGGCAGAATGGAATAAGCTCCCACCATCAGTGGTCCAGTGTAAGATTGGCAAAACAAGCTCGACCGTCACTTCCTTGAACTTAATATTAACTAGAGCTAGAAAAGCAACGTGTCCATCTGATTAATGTAAAGGGGCTGGACAGGGGAAGTGTGTTAAGTTCAGACCACCTAGTCTGGACCATGGACTGAGGGTCTGATTTTCTATGTAAATCTCTCTCTCTCTCTCTCTCTCTCTCTCTCTCTCGGGGCTGGACAGGTCGTCGTCGTAATCGTCGTAATACATTCTTCAGGGCTGCAGGGGCCCCGCATGTGCCGCGTCGTGGACTGGGCTGCCTGGGGCTGGACAGGGGCGAGGTAAGTGTCGACAACAACTACGTGGATCAGGCAGGCGGGAAGTGTGCAGCAGGAGCCTGACTACCTGTACTGGCGACAGGGACGAGGAGCATCTACGAGGAGATCGGGCTCCAGCTACAGGAGATCTGGGCCTCCAATCTGACGAGAATAGCTACAGGGGCTGGACCCACCCAGCCACGAGGTGAACCCAGCAGGGGCTGGACAGGGGGGTGTTATCACAATGAGGGGAGTACCCATGGCACACCTCAGGGCACCCACCCAGCCACGAGGGGAAAACCTAGACCTGATGATGCTTAGCTCACCCCTGACAGGTGAGTGTTAAGTGGGCACATCAGGGATCACAGAGGGAAGGTGCGTGCGTGAGACTGCTACAGGGGCAGGACAGGGGGAGTGTGTTATGTGACACAGGGGCTGGACACGCCACGCAAGCAAGTGTAAGGCTGCAGGATGAGGGGCAGGACCAGGGGGAGGCACTGTGCCCTCCAGACAAGCAGGCAGCACTGTGCTCCAGGACAAGCAGGGGAAGTGTGTCCAGTGAAGGGCTAGACAAGCAGGCCAGCACTGTGTACAGATAAGCAGGCCAGCACTGTGTTACAGACAAGGGCCAGCACAGGGGCAGGACAAGCAGGAAGCTGCTCCAGACAACAGGGGCAGCACTGTGCCACACACACACACACACACACACACACACACACACACACACACACATACAGGGGGAGTGTGTTGGACTGTAAATTTTCCAAAGGCTCCAATCACTAATTTATATTTTATTGTTTTGTTGTTTATTTGTTTGTTGGGGAAGTGTGAAGGGGAGGAGGAGGAAGAGGAGGAGGAGGAGGAGGAAGGAAGGAGAAGGAAGAGGAAGAGCTACAGAGGAGGAGGATGGGGAAGTGTGTTAAGTGTGAAGAGAAGGGGCAGGACAGAGGAGTGAAAGGAGTATATGGATATATATATATATATATATATATATATATATATATATATATATATATATATATATATATTATTTTAGTTTTTTTTTTTTTTTTACGTTGTTGCCTATTGCTAGGCATATTTCTGGTGGGGCCTGAGTGTCCTCCAGCCTGCTGCGTGTTTTCCCCAGCCCGTTCTGGCGCAGACGTGTTTATAGTGGCGCCATTTTTTCTTAATTCATTCAGCTTTGTTTTTTTTCTAGAGTCCGAGTTGACGATGGTCTTCAGGACAGCATGTGGTAGTTTTGGCCACACCTGGTGACTGAAAATAGTGGTAGCGTGAAAATTCAACCACAGCATTGTCGTCCACACGCAGTGAGCCTGTTACACGTATCCACAGATGTCACTATGTTATATAGTTTCATATATATATATATATATATATATATATATAGCTTGTCTATATATATATATATATCCTATATGTTATATATATATATATATATATATATATATATATATATATATATATATATATATATATATATATATATATATATATATATATATATATATATATATATATATATATATATATATATATATATATATATATATATATATATATATATATGTATATATATGTAAAAATATATGCTATATATAAAAAGAGTTAGAGGATGAAAGAATTATCTAATAGGATAAATTCTTGAAAGAGTTCAAGTCAGGAATATGAAAACATCAGGCAGGACAAAATGGCGGGCGAGCGTGTCTCGGTACTGGGAATCCAAGACTGGTTAACTGTAAGGGATTTGGACAGTAAAGGGATGAGCTTGAGTTAATCGTGGCGACGGGAGGGGGGAGGCGTGCAGTTAGCAAGTTCAAAGAGCAGTTAGCATGAAAATATCGATAGAAGATAGAAAGAGGCAATATGGCGGCGGAATTTGAGGTAGAAGATGCAGCATAAATCGATTTTATTCGGCACCTTAGGAACCGTTTTTTTTTTTTACAACAAGAGGCAGCTCAGGGCACACAGATGCATAATAAAAAAAGCCCGCTACTGTAAAAGAGAAACAAAAGAGGGAGAAGAACTGGAGGAGATCAAAGAACTGACTGAGGAAGAAATATTGGAAGGGACACCAGAAGACCTATCGGTCTATGACGAGGGTGTCTGTTTACTACCCTCGTCCATACTAGTAATCTTTACGTGAAGGGGACAGAATAGATGAAGATTCCTGAACCACTGCGAGTCTAGTTAGTCTCATCCTCTCCGGCAACGTGCCGGCAAAATAGTTAGAGAAAACACCATGTACCTTTAAGGAAGAAAGGTAGTAGTAGTAGTAGTAGTAGTAGTAGTAGTAGTAGTAGTAAGTAGAGTAGTAATAGTAGTAAATTACTAGTAGTAGTAGTAGTAGTACTGTGGTAATTAATGACTAGTAGTAGAACATAGTAGAGTTGAGTAGTGAGAAGACTGAAGAGCTGCACACAAGGCAGCCCCAGAATCCTCCTAATACTCACGATGGGTGAGGTGTGTTTTCAGGAGGCACAGGTGGAGGCTTGATCCTCGTTTTACCAGCGAGGAAGTACTAGGCACGGCACCAGTAACCTGTCACCTCCTGCACCCCACATTCTCCTCCACCTGTCATGCGGACATTAACTGTTGCTTGCTCTATTGTTGACTTCGCTACTTGCAATCTAGGTTGTGGGGGATAATTATATGAATATAGGTTGAGGTCTTGCTGCATTCTGTCTGAAAACATGCGTATGAAAAAGAGGTCAGTATAATCTTATATCCCCTTAAGTACTTATCAAAAGAAGACTTAAAGCTATTGATACTCTGTTAAGGCTAACTACTGACGATTTGTTGAGTCCATTCCAGTGAGATCGACGACTCTGGTATTGAAAAAACTTATGTACACCAAAATTTATGTACACCAATCAATGTGTAACATTGATTTCCTTTAACTTCATACCGTTGCTGCGCGTGTTCTTGTGTTGGTGTCTCTCTGAAATAGACTATCGGAGTTAATGTTGTCCAGATCCATTAAGGATTTTGAACATATCAATTAAGCCCCTCTTATCCGTCAGTTTCCTTTTTTAGGAAAACATATCTAAACCCTTTAGACGTTCGTCATATGGCAAATTTCAGAGGCGCTGGAATTTGTTTATTGCTCGTCGCTGTATCTTTCTAGCAAAACTTGGATCTTTGATATACTGCTAACAGTGACCAGAACTGAACGGCGTATTCTAGGTGTGGTCTTACAAATGCTAAATATAATATCTTCATAAGTTCGGGTGATTTATAATCGTGTGTTTCTTGAGATTAATCCCAACATCATATTGTTTTTATTCGCTGCAGAACATTGATTCTCATTTTAAGGTGTTACTGATAATGACCACCAAGATGTTTTGTTTTACTTCCTTTGAGCTCATGTCCTTGAATCTGATATTTAAAGTTAGGATTTTTTTCAATATAGTGCATTACTTTACATTTATCTACGTTAAAACTCATTTGCCATTTTTTCGCTCCAGTCGGCAAGTCTTATTAAGTCTGATTGAATGTTCTCACAACTTTGACTGTTCATTACCGTACCTCCTAGTTTGGTGTCGTCGGCGAATTTGGCTACTTTTGATAGGATATCGATTTCTAAGTCGTTCACGTAAATTATGAATAGTGTTGGCCCCAGGACCGAACCTTGGGGCACGCCACTGGTGACGGGTTGTCAATCCGATGCTTCCACCATTAAGAACTACACGTTGTTCTCTGTTGGTGAAATCAGTCATGAATCTACGCACATAGATGGTCGTTAATACCGTGGGAACGCAGGTTTGAAATAAGCCTAGTGTGAGGAACTTTATCAAACGCCTTCTGGAAAAATCTAGGTAAATTACGTCATATGGGCTTCGGGCGTCCCAACATGTATAAACATCGTTGAAAAGGTTAATAGGTTGGTAAGGCAAGACCGATTACTACGAAATCCATGCTGACTATCAGTTATCAAATCATTTGTTTCAAGGGAAGTGATCATTTTATCCCTGATCATTTTTTCGAATAGTTTAATTAGGACAGACGTGAGGCTGATAGGACGATAATTACTGGCTTGTTTTTTGTCTCCTTTTTTAAAGATCGGGGTAATATTGGCCTTTTTCCACTCGAGAGGCACACTGGCCTGTGCTAATGACTTGTTGAATATTAATGTTATGGGTAATTCTAGCTGTTGACTACATTCTCTCAATACACGAGGAGATAAATTATCATTGTGCTTGGCATCGCAGTCATCTCGGCACTTGGTGGCGTTGTTTGAAGTCTTCGTCAGAAGTTTAATTCTCCGGCACACGGAAGCTGTGTGGGGCCGCGTCCGCGGCGCCGTTGGTGGTGGAGGCGCTAAACTTCGGCGTGCAGTTCATGGAAGTGGACGAAAGGAGCAGCACCCGACTGCTTGCGCAATGTGGTAGCACAGTACAACGTGTCCCCATCCATGCATAAGGAGTTCGACGGCGAGTTGGATGCGTGGATCAGAAACGGCTGGCTGATGCCTCACGACGAAGAGCAGCATGAGGCACCACGAGGGCTCGTGCCACTCATGGCAGCTCGCCAGAACAACGGCGGCAAGGTGCGGCCTGTCCTTGACTATCGTGAACTTATCGACCACGTGATCGCCTTCACGGCTGACAGTGACGTGTGTGCCGATCAGTTGCGGAAGTGGCGTCGTCACGGAGTGAATGTGGCTGTACTCGATCTCATAAAGGCTTATTTGCAAATAAGTGTTGGCCGGCAGCTGTGGCCGTTTCAAACAGTGATAGTGCGAGGTCAACGGTACTGTCTGACGCGTCTTGGATTCGGGCTCAGCATAGCACCGATGGTTATGAAAGCCGTCGTCAAGACCATTCTGGCTCAGGACCCGGAGATCGAGCGAGTTGTTCTGCCATACGTGGATGACCTGCTGGTGGATGAGGACCAGGTCTATGCAGAGAAGGTTTTTGCACATTTTGCGTCCTTCGGGCTGGAGTGCAAGCAGCCTAACCGTTCAGTCGACGGGGCACTGTTGCTGGGGTTGCACGTGCAGTCCGCCGGTGGCCAGTTGCTGTGGACCCGTGACAACTCGACCTGCTCCCCACCCACAAGAGTGACGCGCCGTACTGTATTCGCGTGGTGCGGACGGTTGATTGCACACCTGCCCGTTGGTGGCTGGCTTAGACCAGCAGCCGCATGGTTGAAACGCCGGATGAATGCAGTGACTGGCAGTTGGGACGACGTTGTGCAAGATGACTCTCTGTGTAGGGAGATGGAGTGTGTGGCAGCGCGGCTGGTCAGAGACTTGGGCCAACCCAGCACATCTAGTATCCCAACTGTCATTCCCGGATACGAAAGCTTCCTCAAAATCAAGCACAAGAAAGAACATAAGAACATAAGCACGTAAGAGTCTGCAAGAGGTCGGTAGGCCTGTACAGGCAACTACTTTGAACCTAGGCTCCCAGTATCTAACCCCACCTGATATCGCTGTCCATGAATTTATCTAATCTATGAATATGACAATTGTATTGGCACTCACCACATGACTGCTAAGCCTATTCCACTCATCCACCACTCTGTTAGTAAACCAATTTTTGCCTATGTCCCTGTTGAATCTGAGTTTATCCAGTTTTAACCCGTTACTTCGAGTCAGACTAAGTTCTCTTACCAACAAAACCTTATGAATATCCCCTTATTAAAGCCCTTCATCCATTTATAAACCTAGATCATGTCTCCACGCACCCGTTTAACTGTCTAACACGATAGGGTGGGTGCTTCTAAACTTTGTATTGCGAATAAGGCTGCCTGTGAGACGGAGTAGACAGTAAACCTATCGACAGGCAAAGTGAAGATGGTTCGAATGGCTAAAAGAATGGCAGATAGTTCTGCAGTAAAGTGAGGCTAGTGCAGGTAAGTTTCCAGAACAGAAAAAAGTCTGGAAAGACAGCTCCAAATCCAACGCCAGCATCGGATTTGGAGCCTTCCTTATATACTGGTACAGATGTGATGTGACTAGCGTTTGGGACAGGAACAGCTGTCGAGTAGTTCCCGCTGAGATGCTTGCTTTGTTAAGGTTGAGTACCGGCAGAAATGTATAGTTGGGAACTCCCATGGCGTGATGGGGGTATCTGAAAACTACTGTTGGGAAGTACGGTAGTGAAGGTCCCCAATGGTTTTCGGACACGGAGCCCAAAGGGGCAGGGTAAGAGAGGCTTGTTTCTGTATAAAATATCTTCATTGATGTCTATGACAATGGTGTAGGCAGGGTTGTAATCTGTACCAATATTTAATAAGAAGTTCGTCTCTGCAAGTCTAAAATTGGCACTCCTGCGTCGACTAAAAGACTTGATATAGGGATGATCTAAAAGCACCGATTGACAATCGAACTGCAGCGTGATGAACTGCATCAAGTGTGCGGAGGTGGGCGGTTGTTGCCGATGTGTATACTTCGCAGCCATAGGATAGTCTTGACCCCGATGAGTGCCTGGTAGAGGCGTAGGAATATAGTGCGTTCAGCGACCCATGAAGTGCATGACAGAACATGGAAGAGATTGAGGATCTCATGCACTTTGTTTTAAGGTTTTAGGTGTGGAAGCCATGTGAGGCGCCTGTCAAAGTGAGTCCCAGAACATGTGTTCTTCCACAAAAGGTAGACGTAAACCGCAGATGATGAGATCAGGGTCTGGATGGTGGCCTCTCAGGCGGCAAAGTGCATGGCAACCGATTTAGATGGTGATAATCGGAAGCCATGATTATCTGCCCATCTTGATATTCTGTGGATGGCATGTTGGATCTTCGCTCGCGTTGGACATCCGAGACGCTGAGTACCAGATTGCCAGGTCGTCGACATAAACCGTCTTGGAGACTGGCCCAACATACTAGACCTCTTCCTTACCTCTAACTCTTCTGCTTACTCTGTCAAACTGTTCTCTCCGTTGGGCTCCTCCGATCACAATCTTATTTCTGCATCCCGTCCTATCGTTCCTGTACACCTCTGGACCCACCTAAGAGGTGATGCTTCTGGCATTTTGCTTCAGCTCGGTGGGACGACCTGAGGATGTACTTTCCCGATTTCCGTGGAATGATTACTGCTTCCAGGATAGAGACCCTCTGTGTGTGCCCAGCGCATCACAGAGGTGATTGTCTCAGGAATGGAGGCACAAATTCCACATACCTTCTCTACTCCAAATGCTAAAAAGCCTTGGTTCAATCACGCTTGTTCTCGTGCTCTCAAAGCTGGAGAGGCAGTTCACAAAATGTACAAGAGTCTTCAAACTCCCGCTAACCATGATCTTTACATTTCCACCCGGAATCGTACCAAATCTATTCTTCGACTTACCAAAAACTCCTTTATCCAAAGCAAATGTCAACACCTTGCTTTCTCTAATTCTTTCAGAGACTTCTGGCACCTAGCCAAAAATATCTCCTCCAATTTCACTTTTCCTCTTTCCGCCTCTTCTGAATCCAGACGGCAGCACTGCCGTCTGTTCTATATCTAAGGCTGAACTCTTCGCTCAAACTTTCTGTAACAACTCAACACTGGACGATTCTAGGCATATTCCTCTTGCTCATCCCCCCTCCGACTCATTTATGCCTGTCTTTAAGATTCTTCCTAATGATGTTTGCTATGCCCTCTCTGGCCTCAACTCTCAGAAGTCTTATGGACCTGATGGAGTGCCTCATATTGTCCTTAAAGAGAGCAAGAAGATCGCCAGCAGGACGCCCTTGCAGACCCATACTGGCGACCAGATAGGAGGTTAGAAGTGGAAAGGTGCTTTTGAATCTTCCGGTTGGGGTTGATTCAAAAGCTTTAGATAGACAGGAAAGTAAAGTTATAGGGCGGTAGTTTGAGGGATTGGAACGGTCACCCTTCTTAGGCACAGGCTGTACAAAGGCATACTCCCAGTATGAAGGAAAGGTAGATGTTGATAGGCAGAGACGAAAGAGTTTGACCAGGCAGGGTGTCAGCACGAAAACGCAGTTTTTAAGGACAATAGGAGGCACTCCATCAGGTCCATAAGCCTTCTGAGAGCTGAGGCCAGAGAGGGCATAGAAAACATCATTTGGAAGAATCTTAATAACAAACATAAAGGAGTCAGAGGGGGGATGAGTAGGAGGAATATGCCAAGAATCGTCCAGGTGGGAGTTCTTACAGAAAGTTTGAGCGAAGAGTTCAGCCTTAGAGACAGATGAGAAGGCAGTGCTGCCGTCAGGGTTAAGGAGAGGAGGGAAAGAGGAAGAAGTGAAATTGGAGGAGATATTTTTGGCTAGAAGCCAGAAGTCACGGGAAGAATTAGAAAAAGCAAGGTGTTGACGTTTTCTATTGGTAAAATAAGCTTTGGTAAGTCGGAGAATAGATTTGGCACGATTCCGGGCTGAAATGTAAAGGTCAGAGTTAGCGTGAGTTCGGAGTCTCTGGAACCTTTTGTGAGCTGCCTCTCTATCTTTAATAGCACGAGAACAAGCATGATTAAACCAAGGCTTTTTAGCATGAGGAGTAGAGACAGAACGAGGAATGTATGCCTCCGGGCACACAGAGGGGTCTCTCTCCTGGAAGCAGTAATCATTCCACGGGAAATCGGAAAAGTACATCCTCAGGTCGTCCCACCGAGCTGAAGCAATATGCCAGAAGCATCGCCTCTTCGGTGGGTCCAGAGGATGTACAGGAGCGATAGGACAGGATACAGAAATAAGGTTATGATCGGAGGAACCCAACGGAGAGAACAATTTGACAGAGTAAGCAGAAGGATTAGAGGTGAGAAAAGGTCTAGAATATTGGGCCTGTCTCCAAGACCGTCAGGAATACAGTAGGGTGCTGAACCAACTGCTCTAGGTCGTTGAGGAGAGCAAAGTTGTAGGCTTGTTCACCAGGCTGGTGAGTAAAGAGGATGAAAGCCAAAGCTGGTGGTGAACATTGAATTCTCCCAAGATGGAGATTTCAGCGAAGGAGAGTGAGTCAAGATGTGGACTGCTCTGTTGAACTTTAACTGCATGCCTCCCCACTCCGCGGCCCCGCTGCACGACTTTCTACTCATGCTCATCCCTATACTGTCCAAACCCCTTATGTAAAGTTAACCAGCATCTTCACTCTTTCATCCCTCACGCTGGTAAACTCTGGAACAATCTTCCTTCATCTGTATTTCCTCCTGCCTACGACTTGAACTCTTGTAACGGTGTACCGGGGGGCGTTTAAAGGCGTTGATTAAGACTTCAGCTTCCTTAAGGCAAATATATTCTCAGCCTATATGTACAGGAGCGTCGGAGCAGAGCGACTGCCGTTGTGTCAGTCGGACTCTCGTGAAGGAGTGACGAGTTACAGATTGGAAAATAATGAAGTTACAATTGGTCACGTATGTCAAGGTGACCTCCACGCATGATGAAATGCTTTGTATACAAACTGAGACAGTAAACACTGACGGACGACATTCCTATAAGGTGGCGTGATATATCTGTCGTGGGTTTTTCCATTGACAATTGTATGCCTAATTCGTGGTGATATTAAATAATAACAATAACAATAATACATTGATATCCTACTATAACACTGCTCGGTCACCTTCCAGTGATCGCGACCTCGCGATTTACAAAAATCTAACTAACAGTCTAGCTACCCTTATCATACATAGTGGGATCATGTTAAGCAGAATGCATATGATACAATTTCATTAAAACACTGGCTATGTAAGAACAGATGTGTAGTCATAATATAAATAGTGAGAGGTAAAACACAACGTGTGTGACGTGAATCGTAATAAATATCTCAAAGACAAATATAAGGACACATGTAAGTATCCATCAACTGGCATAGTTACAGACAATGAAACGTTCATTTAGCACCTAAAAAATACAGTAGTGAAACATAGTACAATGTTAAGTATAGGAGCAGGGGAATGCCAGTTTTCTGTCATTTGACTTGCTTGAGAAAAGGAAAAACTACCTTGCCAGTGGCCTCCCTGCATCCAGTCGCCGTGTCTGCACAACCAAATAATCGTGCAGGACAGGTAGCACATGACGACGTGACTGACGAACATCAGAAACATTGGTACAAAAATTCCAGAATTTACAAGTAGGGAGATGCAAGTATTAAGAACATAAGAACATAAGAACGCAGGAGTCTACAAGAGGCCAGTAGGCCTGTACGTGGCAGCTCCTTTGACCCTAAGCTCCCGTGTATCTAACCCCACTTAATATCGCTGTCCATGAATTTATCTAAACTATTTTTGAATGTGACAATTGTATTGGCACTCACCACATGACTGCTAAGCCTATTCCTATCATCCACAACACTGTTTGTAACCCAATTTTTGCCTATGTCCATGTTAAATCTGAATTTATCCAGTTTAAACCCATTACTTCGTGTCCTACCCGGTTCTCTTACCAACAAAACCTTATGAATGTCTCCCTTATTAAAGCCCTTCATCCATTTATAAACCTCGATCATGTCTCCACGCACCCTTCGCCTTTCTAGAGAATGCAAGTTTAACTGTTTGAGTCTTTCCTCGTATGGCAAGTTTCTCAACCCCTGAATCATCTTAGTCATCCTCCTCTGCACCGCTTCTAACATTTTTCATATATATTCTATAGTAAGGTGACCAGAACTAAACCGCATAATCAAGATGAGGTCTAACTAATGCTAAATATAGTTTGAGGAAGACCTCGGCGCTTCTGTTGCTTACGCTCCTTGAAATAAAACCCAGTACCGTGTTTGCTCGATTTCTAGCTTGAATGCATTGTGCCCTTGGACGGAGATCAGAGCAAACTAAGATCCCTAAATCCCTCTCGCACCCAGACCTGCTTATGAGGTGTCATATAAGCAATAGTTATGTGAGGGGTTGTTCCTACCTACACTCAGAATACTGCACTTCTCTACATAAGAACTCCATCTGTTATTTTTCCGCCCAGTCATACAATCTGTTTAATTCATCCTGGAGAATACTAGCGTCCCGATCCGACTCAATTACTCTACCGATCTTGGTATCATCTGCAAATTTACTAACATCACTACTAATTCCTGTATCTAAGTCATTGATATAAATAATAAACATAAGTGGACCTAATACCGAACCTTGTGGGACCCCACTCGTAACACATCCCCAGTCAGATCTTTTACCATTAATTTGCACTCTTTGCTTCCTATTGCTAAGCCACGCCTTGACCCAGTTCAAAACTTTACCCTCTACATTCAGGCAGCGTTTCCTCCAGGATTTCTGCAAACTCTGTTACGTTTGCGAAAGATAATGAATTAAGGGAATAAGTCACATAAGAGATGCTGGAGATATAATGTAGACCCTGAAAGTTCTTATGGAAAACAGGTGTAGGTGGTAGCTGTTTGTAAGGGCACAGGGAAAGAGCATCAGACACGTTCACCCGGGTGAGGCCGTCTCCTTGCAATATTGCAAGAGTGAGTAGCTACCCGTTGAATACAGAGCGAAATCCTTCGCGATTAGAACAAGAGACGGGGTCGTGTCCAGGACTAACACCCTGTCCTTAGCGGAAAATGGAAACGGGACAATTCCGTGTGCCGTCTGAAACGGAACATGCATGATTATGGCATCGGGGGTGAGGCTGGACTCAATCAAGGGGTAAAAATATTGACTCATGTCTGGGTTGAATAAAGGTTTGAGACTATAATTTTGATACCCGAATGGATAGTCGTTCTCAAATCGTGTAGAGGGAACAAGGCAGGTGTGACTCTACCGTGCGCTGCATCAACCATGTTGCTAATAACCTGCTGATTTGCCGTTGCGACAGAGTTAATGACGTTTTCTAATACATGCAAGGCCTGATCTAGGAGGAGAAACTGATTCACCTGGTCGATCTGCTTGACAACTATGTTGGTAACTTCTACCATCTTATTTGTTTGCTCTAGCAGTTCCTCAATGTGAGTACGCAATCGCGCAAGTTTTCTACAATTGGCGTTGATCACCCTGCGATTTCGGGCAGCAAAGGAAAGTACATGAGCGTAGTGGTCCCGCAAATCGCGCACGCCCTCGTCGGTTGCCGTACCGAAGAGGAACTTTGAAGCAGACCCAACGAAGTTGAGCAACCCCCTCTTTACCCGAGAGTGAACTGAGTGAAAACTATAATCTATGTCTACCTCATCAACTTTTCCCCGTAAGAACAGAGTCCTACTCTCCAGTAGTTGAAAAAGATTCAGAGAGTTGGTACTAGAAGGTGCCTTTGATTCCCTAGTCTTGGTAGCCCGTATGGCGTCTGCCATGCCGAGCAGTTTTTCTGAAACTATCCTGATTGCGTCTGTGGTGTTGGTCAAGGAAGTATATGGATATTTTACGAGGAGCACATCTTCTATGAGGAAGACCTCTCCTATGTGTGCCGTGAGGGGGCCAGGCTTCAGGTGGATGGGTGTCGTTGCAAGGAGCCGAGGTACAACAACATCATGATCTGAAAGTGGTTGGAATGAAGTATTTATACCCGTGGTCTCAAATTATAGCTATGGGTGGGGGTATGATCTTGTTGAGCATTTGACTCTGAGGGGGAATGATCAATATCAAGGTCCAAAGGTGAGGGAATTACTTTCAGACGATCACTGTGAATTTCTAGACTGACTCCACTATTTGACTCTAGAACCTCGAACCGATTTACCCTGACATTCCGAACAAATCGGTAGGACCCACAAATTTAGCCCCAGTTTCGAACTCCTATCCGCTTGCTTAATCATGACTGTACCCTCTTAATTTCACCGGGACGGCCTGTTTGTGTTGTTTTGACATCATTTCAACCTTTGTAGCTTTTAACATACTCCCAACCTCTGAGTGTATCTTGGAAAACATATGCATCTGCTGTTGTGCGTACCTATCAATGTTGTAGAAAGGTTGTTGTGGTTTTGTTAGGAAGTCGTACGGAATACGTTTCTCCACCCCATATAAGATGTAGTAGGGAGACTTCCCCGTAGAGTCGTTTACCGACGTATTTATTGAAGCGGCTATATGCGATAGCCAATCCTCCCAGTTATCGTGAAGATCGTTCACGATAGGCCTGATGACCTGTAAGATTTTCGTATTAACCCTCTCCACCAACCCATTAGCAGCTGGGCGGTAAGCTGTGATGAAGGATTGCGTGATGTTAAACTGAGCGCATATTTCGCTCAATACCGTGTTCCTAAACTAGGTGCCATTGTCACTCAAAAGAATTCGAGGAGACGAATGTGGACACAACACGTGCGTCACGAGGACATGGTCCACGCGTGTGGCTGTCTTGTCTATATTAACAACATCCCATGGCTCCTCTGGTACTGGGTATTGCAACATCGGTGCTGGCCCTTTTACGGACCCTTTGTGTTTAGCACAAACGACGCAATGTGCGACATGTTTTTCTACATCAACCCGTAATGTGGGCAAGTAGTATTTTCGTCTGGTGACAGATAGTGTCTTGTTTCTTCCTGGGTGACCCGCAATGGGTGTGTCATGGACCAGCTTAAGCGTCACGGGGACGTATTTGTCTGGGATGACCAGTTGTTCTATAGGTACTGGTTTGGTTGGCCATGACCTACAAAGGAGGTTGTCCTCTGAGAGGAAGAATTGTGAAAAGGGAACTGGCACTTAAGAACATAAGAACATAAGAACGCAGGAGTCTGCAAGAGGCCGGTAGGCCTGTACGAGGCAGCTCCTTTGACCCTAAGCTCCCGTGTATCTAACCCCACCTAATATCGCTGTCCATGAATTTATCTAGTCTATTTTTGAATGTGACAATTGTATTGGCACTCACCACATGACTGCTAAGCCTATTCCACTCATCCACCACCCTGTTAATAAACCAATTTTTGCCTATGTCCCTGTTGAATCTGAATTTATCCAGTTTAAACCCGTTACTTCGTGTCCTACCCGGTTCTCTTACCAACAAAACCTTATGAATGTCTCCCTTATTAAAGCCCTTCATCCATTTATAAACCTCGATCATGTCTCCACGCACCCTTCGCCTTTCTAGAGAATGCAAGTTTAACTGTTTGAGTCTTTCCTTCAGGCAGATTTGTTTCGTCTCCCGACTCTAGGGCGTAAATTAACCTCTTCCACACCGGGTGGTCTCGCTGAGCAGTGTGTAACTCTGGTGAAGTGAAGTTGTGGATGACCTCTGGGGTGGTAATCGCGCCTATCGGAATATTTCGAGATAAGGCATCTGCGACCACATTTGTTTTCCCGGTGATATATTTTATCTCAGGATTGTATGCTTGAATCGTTAAGAACAATCTTGCCAGACGACCGTGTAGGTTTTTTCCCTTGAAAATATCAGTGATGGCCGCGTGGTCCGTATACACCACAATTTTGTACCCCATCACTATGTCTCGAAAATGCTTCAGAGCCCAAACTATGGCAAGAGCCTCTAGGTGGGTAACAGAATAGTTCTTTTCCGCAGTTGTTAGTACTCGACTGGCGAACGCTATTACATGCTTTTTGCCGGACTATCTGTTTGCATAAGAGCGGCTCCTATTCCACTAGCCAAAGTGTCGGTACAAAGCTGAAAGGGGTCCTTGAAATCCGGAAAGACAAGGACCGGAGCCTGTGTAAACACTTTCTTTAAATCCTCAAAGCTCGTTTGTTGAGCTGTGAGCCACTGAAATGGTACGTCTTCCTTTAATAGATGGGTTAGGGGACTCGCGCGTGCTGTGACTCCCTTTATGAAAGTCCTGTAATAACCTGCGACTCCCAAAAAAGACCGTACCTTGTCCGCAGACGTTGGCTGAGGGAACTCGGCAATAGCTTTTATTTTGTCGTCCACTGTGTGGATGCCGAATTCGTCCACGACATGCCCCAAGAACTTGATCCGAGTCTTTAAGAATTTACATTTGGTGATTCTGAGCTTTAATCCGACCTCTTGAAGTTTGTGTAGGACTTCTTTTAGTGTTTCCATGTGTGCATGCACGTCTTTACTTGCTATGATGATGTCGTCTAAATACACATAAACAGAGCTGCCCAGCAAGTCACCAAAAATACTGTTCATTGTCCTTTGGAAGGTCAAGGGAGCTCCTTTGAGCCCGAATGGCATCCTCGTCCACTCATAGTGACCATGAGGTGTGCTAAAAGCCGTTATTTCACGGGACTCGGGGGCCATGGGCAGTTGCCAGGAGCCACTGACCAGATCTAGAGTCGTAAAGACTTTATTTCCTCTACCGAGACACATCAAAAGATCTCTAAGAACGGGAAGCGGAAAATGATCATCCACGGTCGCAGTGTTCACACGCCGGAAATCAATCACAGGACTATAAGAACCGTCTTTCTTTGGAACCAGAAACAAGGGTGAATTCCACGGGGAGTTCGATCATTTGATGACACCTTGTTCTAACATATCAGAATTATAAGTTGCTGCACAACTTCCCTCTGACTGTGGAGGAGCTTGTATGCATTGCTATATACAGGATTGGTATTGGGTTTTAACTTAATGTGGTGTACAGCACACTGCGTAACTCCAAACGGCTCGCCTGGTAGAGCAAGCGCCCCCCTATATTGTTCCAGCAGCCGGACTATAAGGTAGGCTTAATTTCGGAATAGTGTGCAACTTTTAGGAATGCCTCTAAATTAGCTGTGTCTTGTTTATGAGAATCCTGACACGCCGAGGTTATGCCTGAGACTTGGGCTGAAGGGTATTCAGCTGGTTCAGGGCTACATTTTTCCCATACACTGAACACTGGCATAATCTAACACCGTGTTTTAAGGATACAGGGATCCTGACGTGTTTATTACCAATGCCTCTGCGATACCTCCCTCCTTGACTGTCGCGAGAGTTACCTTCACCGTCACCCGGTGTGTGTGGTGCTCGGCGATACATATCACTGCCCGTTGGAGGGGCGTTAGGTAACCGGATTTTAACAAGTTTGCAGCATGATCCGGAACTATTTGCGAACCTTCTACTACTGCCGTTACTGTTCGCCAGAAGTCTGTAATGTTTTCGTGTGGTTTGACCGTAAGAGGTGACACTTGGGCGGTGGCAGACCCTGAGTCTGTGGTGGGTTGGTCAATTTCCCCTCTGAGGCGGGATGACAGGTGACATAGGTGATGGATTTACCATCCCCTGTATGCGTCGTCCTTGATACATGATCGCGTTGCTTTCAGGGTTTATGGTTATGTGCAGGTCTTTCATGGCGTTTAATCCTAAGATCCCATCCACAGGTAAGGCAAACCTGCTAGATACATAAAAGAAATCTCGAAAGGGACATACCTTTTCATGTAAGGTGACTGTTAGTGGTACTCGCCCTAGGATTATCAAAGTGGTGCCTGTCACGCCTACCACATTCAGGTCGTTCTCTTGGAGCGGCCAAGTTTTCTCTCTCGCCTGTCGTGTCAGTGATCTGTAAGCGGACTCTGAGATCACATTGACCGTCGCGCCTGTGTCTACCGCTAAGGTGAGTGAAATTTTGCCCACCTTGCAAGGGAGGGCAATTACGGCAATGACGGAGTCAAGTTGCTCCCAATTAGTATTGTCCTTATGGGATACTTGGATGTATGCCTTGGGGCTGTCACGAGGTCATGCCTTTTTATTCTGAGAAGAGGAGGAGTGTGGTGTACTGTCCGCTGAGGACTTGTTCTTCTGTTCCTCCTTGGCCTTTTGTATTGCATAACAACTGTCTGAATCATGAAAACAATTCCCGTGGACATGGCAAAAGGCAGTCTTCCGCTGATGGTTTGGCCTAGGGTTCCTGTGTGATGAGTGATGCCCGCCCCTGTAACCTCCTGATCTCCTATCAGAGCCCTGTCTTGAGTGTGTTGATTCCCTACGTTTCGCGAAGCAAGAATGTTCAGAATGTCCTGATTGTTTGCAAAAACTACAGGTGAGAGAAGCCTTACTTTGTGCCTGCAATGCTGCGGCTGTTGCGAGGGGTTGATGGTGAGTGTGCTCTTGAACCTTGACTTCTAACTCTGAGACGAAGTCAACCAACTTTCCGCCCGGTTTGAAGGTCAAGGGAAGGACAGAACGGCGGTGCTTCTCTGAAATATGAAACAAGTAAAAAAGCAACTCCAGAACTGTCTTCACCTGTTGTTTTTGCATACTGCCGCCTGGGAGCCACTGGGCGTCTTCGAAACTTTTGACACAGTCAACCGCCAGCTGATTTGCCTCAGTCATGGCGTCCCAAATCGGCTTTGTTGAGGATTTTTTTTGGAGGGACTCAACCGTGTGTGCGATCTGTCTAACGATGTTTGGTTTACTCCCGCCTCCGAAGATTTTTATGAAATTTCCTTTAAAAAATTCATAGTTTACTCCAATGTCCCCCCGAAGCGAACGCTGAGGACTGCATCAAATTTAGTGCCCGAGAGCCTGGTAGTTACCAGGACCGAATGAATGCAATTTTATCATGATCTTCCGTAATGGAGGAATTGGCGATGGCAGACTCACAACGATCGAGGAACTGTCTCGCTGAATAATTTGTTTCGCTGCCAGAGAACTGCCGAATACTGGCGTGAGTTGGTATGACCCGAGTCGGGGGAGGGGGGTAGTGGGCAGTGCCCTCGGCAGGAGGGGGGGGAGGAGGTGGATTGGTAGGCATTGTGATCGGCTGAGTGGGGGTTAAGTATTCAGACGCACCCGGGGATGGAAGGGCCCCTCTGGGATTGAGGAGTACTGTGTACCTGAACGTAAATTTGCAACATGAAGGACATTGATGCCTGAGCCGTGTTCCACTTCTCCCTCACCCGAAGGAAGAGACAATTGTTTAAAGGTGTCGCCGAGTTTAGAGAGAGTGTCCTTGTTCATACTATGGTTTAAATCAGTTACAATATATGAGCATATTTTTATAGCTGTAATTACTAACGTAACGTGTCTGAGTTAAAAGCTTGCGCAGTACCCCTAAAAACAAGAAAGGATGGCTAGCAAGGTGCCTGTTAGACGTAATAGAAGTTAGGGTTATAATGTTAGGTTATAAGGTAATTTTATAATGTTATAGGTTATATGAAATAATAACCAATAATAGCAGCGGGTTGTTGGGTAGGAGAAGTAAATGAGTATGCCCTTAAAAGTGCGGGTTCCCCCCCGAGCGGCGAAGAGAAAATGTAGCAAGGGCACACTGAGGAAGATGAAATTAGATTAGGGAAATCACAGTTTTACTGCTAGCAGACAACAAGAAGGCTCACTCTCGTAAGCGAATGATCGTTACTCTCACAGTTATGACTGATTAACAGTGTTAGATACGCAGAAATAAAATATTCGTGCCTCTGATGTAAAGTTGCTGAGTTTGCATTTGGAAAAGTATTTGGAACAGGTACAATACCGATAAAATCAGTTGACGTAGAGTTGGGGACGAAAGGGTGTCGACGCCTTTGGGTACGTGCAGCCTGTGGAGTCGCGTTGGAAGACCATGGCCGCGGCAGGAAGGCGGTGAGAGTTGATTGAAGGGCGGACCTCGGGAGACTTGGAATGGCTGCTGGAAACTGCTCATTCAGCGATGTGACTGGCCGTGGGCAGTGGCAGGGCAGGGCAGGGCGAGCGGCCGGAACACTGCGGCCAGACGTAGAACGGCTGCGGCGTTCTTGTTTTATTGAGAGCCGGGGCAGCGGTTGTAGATATGGTGCCTTGGGTGCGTAGCCTCTTGAGAAGACGCCTTGCAGGAACGGTAGTGGTAACTGCTTGCAGTCACCGGGAGATGTCCGCGGTTGCCCTGGTTGACTATTTGCCGGAAGAGGTTTGGGCCGATGCTCCCGGCAGCGGCGGTGTTGCCGTTCGCTGTGTTGCTAGGTGCTTGTGGGCTGTGTGGGCGCAGCTGCGAGTGCCTCCTTCTGCGCGACGCGGAGGGCTTGAAGTGCTTGTAGCAGTGCTGGCTTGTAGCGGGTGGGGCGGCTTGTGGGTGTGGCCCTCGCTTTCGGCTGCGCCGGCCTGTGGGTGGCCCGGCCCGTAGGTGGCTGTGACTCCTTCCTCCGTTTACGCCTGTCCCCGGAGTTGTTGGTGAGTTCTCGAGGCTTGGAGCTCGTGTAGGAGAACAAGGTAGCGATGGCTATGGCACGTTGGGACACCGGCTGCCGCCAATTATGTAACGGCATACCGGGGGGCGTTTAAAGGCATTGATTAAGACTTCAGCTTCCTTAAGGCGAGTATATTCTTAGCCTATATGTACAGGAGCGTCGGAGCGAGAGCGACTGCCGTCGTATGTCAGTCGGACTCTCGTGAAGGAGTGACGAGTTACAGATTGGAAAATAATGAAGTCACAATTGGTCACGTATGTCAAGGTGACCTCCACGCTTGATGAAATGCTTTGTAAACAAACTGAGACGGTAAACACTGACGGACGACATTCCTATAAGGTGGCGTGATCTATCTGTCATGTTTTTTTCCATTGACAATTGTATGCCTAATTCGTGGTGATATTAAATAATAACAATAACAATAATACATTGATATCCTACTATAACACTCTTTCAAAAGGAGGGTATCAGGTTACCTCTCCTCCCGAAATTGACCTTTCTTTAGACCACCTCTTTTGATCCTTTTTTTGGGAGCAGCGAGAAGAGGTTTTTTATTATTATTGTTTTTTTGTGTGTATGTGCCCTAGAGCTGTTTCCTTTGTTGTAAAAAAAAAAATATATATATATATATATATATATATATATATATATATATATATATATATATATATATATATATATATATATATATATATATATATATATATATATATTAAAATATAAGGCTAATAATAACTTTTATAAGATGATGTGTGTAGCCTATCATCCCAAGGAGTTATCCCTACACTGAACGATAACGTTTCATAGAATCTTCGTCCATTGTTCTTCCACACTCAAGGAGTATAATTTTATCATACGAGTTAAAATCATGTTCAAGCATTAACGTTGATTATTGATTTTATGTTACAGTTTGATTAAAAGAGTTGGACACTATAGTAATATAAGTAGCGGAAAGATCAGCCATTGGTAGTTGCCAGAAAGCAAAGTCAAATTAATGACATGATAATTGTTTTAGCATTAAATGGATATTTTCACCCCAACAAAGTACTGTTACCTTCTTTTATTTATAAACAAGTGTTTTTATTAGGTATTTTACAAATGTATTGCTTGTGAATCAAATTAAATACGAAAACTCTGTAGTGCCTGTGAACGAAAGTTACTGACTGAAATCTGTGTCTTCACTTCTGCCCGCGACTGTACCTTCCCCGGTGTCGGGGTGGAAATGGGCTTTTCTCTGTCTCTGGTGCTGGGGGATAAGGCATTTTCCCCGGGGCATGATGTATTTGGCTTCCTAAAGGAGGCTGGCGTCCTTAACCTCCTGTAGGTTTTATTGACTTTCTATCGTTGTTTTTATCTCTATTTTATTTTTAACTGGTTTCAATAGCTCTATTAGTGCATATTTTTTTAAGTGGTTTTATATAGTTTTATTAGTGTTTTTTTTCGATTTTATTGTTTTAGAGTATAATAGATCTGTATTAAATTCGGCGCCATATGATCCAGCAGTTGTGGCGCCAAGATGAACGCTCCAATAATCAATCAATCAATCCGCCCTCGTATGGAGTATGCATCTCACGTGTGGGGGGGTTCCACTCACACAGCTCTTCTGGACAGAGTGGAGTCTTATGCTCTTCGTCTCATCAGCTCTCCTCCTCATACTGATAGTCTTCTACCTCTTAAATTCCGCCGCCATGTTGCCTCTCTATCTTCTATCGATATTTCCACGCTGACTGCTCTTCTGAACTTGCTAACTGCATGTATCCCCCCCCTCCCCCGGCCCCGCTCCACACGACTTTCTATTGATGCTCATCCATATACTGTCGACATCCCTTGCAAGAGTTAACCAGCATCTCCACTCTTTCATCCCCTTCGCAAGTAAACTCAGGAACAGTCTTGATTCGTCTGTATTTTCTCCTGCCTATGACTCGACCTCTTTCAAGAAGAGTGTATCAAGACACCTCTCCATCCGAAATTGACCTCTCTTTTGGCCACTTCTATTTATCGCTATAGGAGACTAACAGCTAGCGAACTTTCTTTTTTTACATTCTATTTGTTGCCCTAGAGTGGTTATATGTGCTGTAGAAAGAAATGATAATAATTGGGTGTGCTAGGCTAAAATACTACTAATTAATGGTAAGAAACAGGACATTGAACATTAATAAGTTGCTTGTGCTAGGAATAAGTACTGCTAATTGATGATAAACAACAAGACATTGAACATTAATAAGTTGGTTCTACTAGGCTTAAATACTACTAATTGATGAGAAAAGACAGGACATTAAATGTTAATAAGTTGGTTGTGCTAGGCCTTAATAATATTAATTGGTGATAAGAGACAGGACATTTAACATTAATAAGTCGGTCGTGCTAAACATATACTACTAATTGGTGATAAAAGACAGGACATTGAAGATTAATTAATTGGTTGTGCTAGACCTAAATACAGCAACCTAATGAGAAAAGACAGGAGATTGAACATTAATAAGTCGGTCGTGCTAGGCCTATATACTACTAATTGGTGATAAAAGACAGGACATTGAAGATTAATTAATTGGTTGCGCTAGACCTAAATACAGCAACCTAATGAGAAAAGACAGGAGATTGAACATTAATAAGTCGGTTTTGCTACATCTAAAAACAACATATTGATAATTAAAGACAAGACATTGAACATTATTAATAAGTCGGTTGTGCTAGGCCTAAATACTTCTAATTAATGCTAAAGACAGGATATTGAACATTATCAATAAGTTGGTTGTGCTGATCCTAAATACTTTGATTCACAATAAAATACAGGAACAGTGAACATTAATAAGTCGGTTATGCTAGGCCTAAGTACTACAAATGGATGATTACAGACAGGACATTGAACATGAATGTTTGTTATGCTAGGGTACTAACTGCTGATAAAAGACAGGACATTTAACATTAATTATAATAAAAGACAGGACATTTAACTTTAATAAGTTAGTTGTGCTACGCCTAAATACCATTGATTAATGATAAAAGACAGGACATTGACTATTAATAATTTCGTTGTGCTGGGCTACAAACTAACGGTAATTCAGAGGACAATGAATAACATTAATAAGTTGTTTGCGCTATGGCTAAATACTACTATCTGATGATAAGAGACAGGACATTCAACATTAATAAGTTGGTTCTTCTAGGTCTAAATACTACTATTTGATGAAAAAAGACAGGATTTTGAACAATAAGAAGTTGGTTGTGCTAGGCCAGACTACTACTAATTGACGACAAGAGACAGTACATTGAAAATTGATAAGTCGGTTGGCTAGGCTACTAAATGATTATAAAATACTGGACATTGAACATTAATAAGTTGGTTGTGCTAGGCCTGTATACTAGTAATTAGTGATAAAAGACAGGACATTTTACATTAATAAGGTGGTTGTGCTAGGCCTAAATAATACTAATATATGATAAAAGACCGGACATTGAACACTAATAAGTTGGTTGTGCTAGGCCTAAAATAATAATTGATGATGAAAGATAGGACATTGTAGAGTCGCGCTACGAAGTGTTGAGACAGTTCAAATAATACATAATATTATTCGAAGGGAAGGGATGGTTAGGAGTGATTTTGTTAAAGATACACAAAATATGCTACTGAGAAAGGAAATAAATTCAATAGAGTGGAAGTTTTTACCTTATAACGATATATTAAGCAGCTCTGCCGAAACATTTTGATACAGTTTTCGTTCAAGAAATTAAAATAGTCAAATGAGTTTTATGTTAAGACTAAGTATATATATATATATATATATATATATATATATATATATATATATATATATATATATATATATATATATATATATATATATATATATATATATATATATATATATATATATAACCAGACTATCTCTGTTGCTACTGAATTATCAATTATTGTACCTGTTGCTCCCTGAGCTAGCTTCGGCTAAGGCTTTAGGCTTATCAGATAGCCTTGGGCTATTTCAGAGTAATTGTAGAAACCTCCACAAAGTGTGAGAGTTAGTCTCATCTCAAATGCCAAAGTGTACTCATCTCCTGAGTGTTCGGCTAGCAGCAACAACTCTCACGTCATCAGCCGAGTCAGTGAGTCAGTAACCACTTACAAAGTGACCAGTGAACACTAGGAGGTGAACCATACTATTTTTCTCATATCTCATCATTTCTGTGTCCATCTTATCTTTCCATTCATCAGTGATTATCATCCATTTATTCATTGGTGGTGGTTATTATTATCTATTATTATTGTGTGTCATTGTGTGGGTTTCTTGTGTTTTCCTTTTCTCATTATCTGTGTGTCATTTTGTCTTTGGTTTAATCTTCGTTTTGGTATATTATTTTGTTATGCTTAATGACCTTCACACCATTTACTTGATTTAAACGACCATAAGGTCTTAAGAGCAAGTAACGTAATTACTCTCACTTGCTACAGGTGTTGTTAATATTGTTGTTTCTTACTTATACATTAAATTTATGTTAAGGACTATCTTCGTATTTTCATCACCTCATTTAATGTTCGGGTACCAGTTTCTTAAATTATCACCCTAGACAAAACTACTGTGTCGCTCGTAACATTATTGGGGGCCTGTCCGGGATCATATGTAGTGGATTATTATAACTAATTCATTGTTATTTTCCACTATTTCATCTTCGCTAATCATTTATTGTTTCATGTATGTTCGTTCACCCCTAGTATCACTCCTATTACTTTTGTAATCACTGTGTCACTATGTTTGTTGGTGCTGTTTCATGTGCAACGTGATTGAGTGTAGGGATTGACTGTGCCTTTAATAACTAACCACGCAAAGGCCTAGCGTGGAGACTTTATCAGTTCCTCATACTCTTAATTACGTTTTGCTCTGTTCGAATATTTCCTGTGAGACACTTTCTCCCCATAGCCTACGAGACTCATTTTCTTTAGGAACCACTGACGTTCCGAATCAATTCAATACTTCACTCGACTCATAACTTGACCAGCTCAAACTCAAACGAGTACTTAATGCCAGATCCTGTTTGCAGATGTGGGTATTGCATTCTCTGGTCATTCTCCACTGGCTCGTTATCTTCGTCGAAGTGTTATCTATTCAGGGGTCGCTCCCCTATCAATTAATCTCATGCCAGGATTGTGAACTAGTTAATAGTTCAGGAGATTACTGTGTCACATTCCAAGCATCACTTTTAACCATTAGTGGTTACTAACAACTTTCGTACAACCGTTAAATCGACTTGTACATCAATCAAAATGGTGTTCAACGTAGAAGAGTTTGTCAGTAATCCCTCTGTGGAGGAACTTAAAACAACAACTGTAACTGTGGAACAACTTAAATATATTGCTACAAACTATAATATTCCCTTCAGTAGTCAAACAAGAAAACCCGAGTTGATGTCCCTAATTCTAGCTCATCTGGGTGACCCTGAGGGAGGAGGCTGACCACCTCATGGAAAGCCCTACCTCTTTGGGTTCTGCAAACCCGCAATCGCCCTAGAGATAGAGAGGGTGAAAATGCAGGCACTCAGATGAAGCTAGAATATGAAAAAGAAGCAAGAGCACTTGAAAGGAAGAGAAAGCACTTGAAAGGAAGAAAGCACTTGAACGCGTACGAGATGAAGAAAGTAAAGCACGTGAAAGGAAGAGAAACACGTGAAAGGAAGAAAGCACGCGAACGCGAACATCAACTCAGCGTGCTTCAGCTGCAGTCCTCAGACAGGGGACTCGAACCCCTAATAGGTTGCAGATAACCAAATTTCTTCCTCTTATGCCTCAATTCTCGGATTACGATCCAGAAGCATTCTTTCGAAATTCGAATCCTCTGCCATTCACTTCGATCTACCTAGGAGGACTGGACATGGCTAGTCAAGCCCAAACTCAACGGTAAGGCCTTGGCAGTCCTAGACAATATCGAAGACAACTCAGATTACGAGGTAGTAAAAGCGCTATTTTAGCAGCTTATGCAGTCACCACAGAGATATATCGACAAACCTTCCGCAACATGAACAAGACATCTGGTCAAACATACTTGGGTTTGCATCAGAGAAACTCGAGCTTTGAGACACTGGCTTAAGTCGGCAGCTGTAACCACATATGACGATCTGGTAAACCTTGTAGCTCTAGAGGAATTCAAAGGAAGATACCATACTCAATCATGTTGCACATCACTGATAAGGATGAGACTGAACTCTTAAAAGCCGCCAAATTGGCGGATGTCTTTCACTAATACATCGCTCTATGCCCTCAGGAGACAAGAAATTTCAGCCTGTGGGTAAGTCAGGTGCAAGCTATAGCAAGGATGTAAAACCCGCAGAGAGTAGTGGTAGTGCCAAGTCTTTTCTCTCTTGCAGTTTTTGTAAAAAGGTGGGCCATCTCATAAGAATTGTCCTGATCCTAGGTGTAAAGTAGCAAGAAGACCTCTACATTCTCTAAACCAGTCGCCTCTCAACACTCCTTCAGTACTTCCTCCCACTGACCCTTTTCAACCCTTCAGGTCTCAAGGTACTGTGGCTCTCAACACAGACTCTGAAGGGCACCCTCTCCAGATTATGCAGGATACTGCCTCTGCCCAATCTATCATTTTAAAATCCGCTCTTCCAGGGATTGAGCAGCAGTACACGGGGAGAAGGTACTCCTTAAGATTTTCATCAAACCTTTCCCATACCTCTGGCTAGTGCATAAACTGTCCGTTGGTTGTAGGAGCAGTTACCATTGCTGTCAGTGAGATAATTCTCTACCTATCCTAATGCAAATTTCCTGTTGGCTTATGATCTGGCTGGGGACTAGTCGTTCCACCTATCATAACTAATGTCTCCCCATTGCATTACAACCCTACAGCTGACATGGAAAAGGAGCAGCCTAACATTTTTCCTGAATGTGCAGTCACTCGAGCACAGTCTGTTGCCGCTGCTCAGAGCCACCTCAGCCCTTACCAACCACCCTCCATCCTACGCCTCACGTTGGGGTTGGTAAGGTATTCACTGACCACTTACTTGCTGAGGCTCAAAAGACGATACCACCCTGTCTCGATTTCATGCCCAAGCTATACCTAAAGACCAGATCACTTCCTCCCCTTCTTTCTATTACCAGGATAAATTCTTATGAGATTGTATAAACCACCTCAACTTTTAGATGATGCCACTTGGGCTGAGCTCCATCAAGTAGTCCTACCCGTCACCTTAAGAGAGCCAGTGATGGAGATCGCTCATGGGAACCTAGCCGGCCATCATGGGATCAGGAAAACTTGTGAGAAGCTACTTAATGAGTTTTATTGGCCCAGTCTTAGGAAGGATGTTGCCTCATTTGTTAATTCTTGCCACACTTGCCAGGTAATGGGAAACCCAACCAGAATATCCTCCTTATCCTCTTCAGCCCATCCAGGTGCCTGAAGAACCATTCTCAAAAATACACATTAACTTACTTAAATTATATAAAACTAGAGCTGGCCTTGCACCTGGCTCACCAGAGAGACCTGTGTGTTCTATTTCGTTAGAAACCACCACCACTCATGCAGAAGGGACAAATAATTCATCCATATTATGTAACCCATCTAATTACCTGTCCCATCTCTCATCCTCTCAATCAAAAGACATCCTATCCATCCTTCACCAGTTTCATGTGTTCAATGATCATCCAAACCTGTGTAACCTCACCTCTCATGACGTCAAGCTCCTCCCCGGCACCTCTCCTCTTCGTCACCCTCCATATCGCATAAGCCCCAGGAAACGTGACCAGATGAGGCAAGGTGGACTATCTACTCGAGCAGGGGCTGGCGAAACCCAGCCAGTCTCCTTGGGCGTCACCTTGTCTACTCGTCCCCAAGGAAGATGGACAGCTGCGTCTCTGCACCGACTACCGCAGGGTCAACGCTGTGACAGTCCCAGACGCCTACCCCCTGCCACGGATAGACGACTTGATCGATGAGAGCATTGGGAGCAGCACCTTACGAGACTCAGGGATGTGCTGACAAGGCTGCAGGCAGCCCACTTCACCGTGAAGCTGGCTAAGACTACCTTCGGCCGAGCAACGGTGACGTACCTGGGCCACGTGGTGGGCAATGGCAGAGTACGACCCAAGGAAGCCAACATCTCTGCCATCCTTGAATACCCTGCCCCCACTACTCGGAAGGCCCTGCGGCGCTTTCTGGGCATGGCAGGGTATTACAGGAGGTTCTGCCCTAACTTCGCGGCCGCCACTGTCCCTCTCACACGGCTCACGAGTGGAGCCGTACACTACTTGTGGACAGAGGATTGCCAGGCCGCCTTCGACCAACTCAAGAACTTCCTGGCCCAGGGTCCTGTACTCATCGCCCCAGACTTCACTCAGCCCTTTGCCCTGCAGACTGATGCCAGTGATGCCGCTCTTGGTGCTGTATTACTGCAGGAGGTGGAGGGTATCCTTCATCCAGTGGCGTACCACTCCAGCAAACTTAATATCCACCAGAAAAGATACAGCACCATTGAGAAAGAGCTCCTGGCCATCGTCTCAGCAATCCAGAAATTCGAATGCTACATACAGCCTGCTCAAGAACCACTCCAAGTCTACACAGACCACAATCCATTGGCCTTCCTCAATCGCAGCAAGCTTACCAATCAGCGACTTCTCAGATGGTCCCTGTTTCTCCAGCCCTACAACCTGAATGTCAACCACATAAAAGGGAGGGAGAACATCATCGCCGACGCCCTATCTCGCATCTAAAACTCGACTTGACCAGAAGTCAACCACTACGACTCCACTGGGCAACAACGGCTACCTACAACTACAAATCAACCCAGTGGTGTCGTCTTCAGGGGGGAGGTATTACTGCAACCAGACTATCTCTGTTGCTACCACTGAATTATCAATTATTGTACCTGTTGCTCCCTGAGCTAGCTTCGGCTAAGGCTTTAGGCTTATCAGATAGCCTTTTGGGCTATTTCAGAGGCATTGTCGAAACCTCCACAAAGTGTGAGAGTTAGTCTCATCTCAAAGGCCAAAGTGTACTCATCTCCTGAGGGTTCGGCTAGCAGCAACAACTACTCTCACGTCATCAGCCGAGTCAGTGAGTCAGTAACCACTTACAAAGTGACCAGTGAACACTAGGAGGTGAACAATACTATTTTTTCTCATATCTCATCATTTCTGTGTCCATCTTATCTTTCCATTCATCAGTGATTATCATCCATTTATTCATTGGTGGTGGTTATTATTATCTATTATTATTGTGTGTCATTGTGTGGGTTTCTTGTGTTTTCCTTTTCTCATTATCTGTGTGTCATTTTGTCTTTGGTTTAATCTTCGTTTTGGTATATTATTTTGTTATGCTTAATGACCTTCACACCATTTACTTGATTTAAACGACCATAAGGTCTTAAGAGCAAGTAACGTAATTACTCTCACTTGCTACAGGTGTTGTTAATATTGTTGTTTCTTACTTATACATTAAATTTATGTTAAGGGGGGGCGGAACAGCTGGAATGGAAAAATGGGGTCAAGAATACTTTTTTTTTTTTTTTACATATTTTCATAGGAAAACTATCTAAAAAAACATATATGACTATGAGAACAATGGGAGCGCCTGGGAAAACGTTTTAAAGGGACGCGGTGCGCAGACATTTACACGCCCGGGTGGACTTTAAATCTTATGTACAAGGAGTTTCTGCTGTATTTTCTTCACTTAGGCTTGGTGGGATACGCCGATATGGTATAAGAAAAATACAAGAAGAAGAAGAAAAGAGAGCAGAGGAAGGGGAAACATATGGCGCTGGCATAGCGCCTGTGTAGAGATACAGTTATGTATCTTTTGGTGAAGCAGTGTCTTTGAGTTGAGGAAGGCGCTCATTGCTGGTAAACAAGACCCTCAACAATGATTTGACACTGTGAAGACACCCCAGCAGTGAGGACCCTAATACGGTCCACTAAAAGCGCGAAGAATCATCAACTCATGGGATCCACTGTCAGTCACTGGAGAAATACGCGGTTGAGAAAAGAATGCATTTCCTTATTGTAAATACATTATATTGATAACTTTTGACTATTACATATTATATTAGTGTGTAGTATATGTTTGTAGTGCATATATGTAAAAATGAATGTAATCGTGCAATAAATAAATGCAATAACTAACAAAATATGTAATGTGAAAACTTTAAACGCGTTTTTCTCAAAACCACAAAAAATAACTTCAAAAATCAGTTCTGCAAAGAATACTCCATGGAGCTTGATGAAAATCACTACACTTATACATTTTGGGTGTATCTACATTTACAAGTAGCGGTTTTGAAATATTGAAAGAAAATGGTTTTGGAGTGTTTTTTTGGTAAACAATTGTTACGTAACGATTTACATGAAATTGCGACAGCGATTACTCGCGAACTATACAAAATTTAGCAAAACCGCTACTTGTAAATATTTCTACAACATTCAACTACTACCATGCAAAATTTCGTAATTTTAAAACGAAAACTATTTTACGCTGATTTTTAAAGTCTTGACCTCATGAGGTCATGACCTGACCAATTAGCAGGTTCTACCTTTGGGA
>NW_026112133.1:0-47500 GCF_024679095.1 Eriocheir sinensis
ATACGTATTTACTCATTTTATGTGTATTTTTGTATGAGCATTTTTATAGAAATCTACGTTATTTTATGTGTATTCATTATATATATTTTAGGAAACAAATTTACATTGTTTTATGTGTATTTTGGCATATCATTTCAATACAAATTTACTCATTTATTGTATGTGCATTCAGTATATTTATTGTAATACAAATTTAAATATTTTATGTGTATTGTGGTATATATATTTTCATAAAAAAATGCGTTGTCTTATGGGTATATTGCATCTTTATTTTCATACAAATTTACATTATTTTATTAATATTCTGTATTTATTTTGATGCTATTTTACATTATTCTATTTGTGTTTTATATATTTTTTATACATATTTACATTATTTGAATGTGTATTTTCTATATATATTTCATTCAAATTTACATTATTTATGTATTTGTTTATATATTTTCATTCAAATTTACATTATTTTATGTGTATTTTGTATATGTATTTCAACAGAAATTAATTAGTTTATGTGCATTTTGTATATATATTTTTATACAAATTTAAATTATTTTTGTATTTTTATTAGAGTTTATACAAATTTCTCACAATATTTTATGTGTATTTTGTATAATTATTTTCATAATAAATACACATTCTTTTATTGATATTTTGTTTATTTATTTTGATGTGAATTTACATTATTTAATGTGTATTGTGTATATATTTTATACGTATTTACGTCATTTCATGTGTATTTTGTATATATATTTCAGAAAATATACGTTATTTTATGTATTCGTATATATATTTTGAAACAAATATACATTGTTTATGTGCATTTTGTATATTTTTCAATAATAAATTTCCTTTATTGTATGTGCATTTTGTATATTAATTTTAATACAAATTTAATTATTCTATGTATTCTTGTATATGTATTTTTAAAAAAATATGCTTTATTTTATGGGTATTTGCATCTTTATTTTCATACAAAATTACTTTATTTTATTGATATTCTGTGTATTTATTTTGATACGATTTTACATTATTCTATCATATATTTTGTATATCTATTTTATACAAAATGTACGTTATTTTACGTGAGTCTGTTTTCATTTCAAACAAATTTACATATTATTTTATGTGTATTTTGTAATGTATTTAAATAAATTTAATTAATTATATGTATTTGTATATCTATTTTCACAAATTGAAATCCATTTTGTTTTTGTATATATTTTATTCAATTGTAATTTTATGTATTTTGTATATTTATTTTCCAACAAATATACGTTCTTTAACGGAATTTAGTTTATTTATTTTGATACGAATTTTCATTTTTAGTGTATTTGATATATATATTTTATGCCTATTTACATAATTTTATATGTATTTTGAATATATATTTTCATAGAAACTTACTCTATATGTATATACAAAAAAATACAAAAATAATTTAAATTTGTATGAAAATAAATATACAAAATACACATAAAATTAGGTAAATTTGTATTGAAATACATATACAAAATACAGTTAATATAATGTATTTTTGTATGAATTTATATAAACATTTACTATTTATATGACGTTAATTTGTATAATATATATATAAAAAATACATTAAATAATGAAAATATGTATAAAAAATATATATACAAAACACAAATAGTATAATATAAAATCGTATCAAATATATACAGAATATTAATAAAATAATGTACATTTGTATGAAAACTAAGATGAAAATACCTATAAATAACGCATTTTTTTTTAAATTATATATACCAAAATACACATAAAATATTTGAGTTTGTATTAAAATAAATATACAAAATGCATATACAATAAGGTAAATTTGTATCGAAATAGATATGCAAAAAACATATAAAACACTGTAAATTTGTTTCAAAATATATATAGGAATACACATAAAATAACGTAGATTTCTATAAATATATATATTCAAATACAAATAAAATTAAGTAAATACGAGTCAAAAAATGTATACAAAATACACATAAAATAATGTAAATTCATATAAATATAAATAAACAAAATACCAATAAGAGAATATGTATTTGAATAAATATAAATATACAAAATGCACATAAATAACGTAAATTTGTATAAAACTATATACAAAATACACAGAAGTAATTAAATTTGCATGAAAATAGATATTCAAAATACACACAAAATAAGCTAAATTTGAATTGAAATATATATACAAAATACATAAAATAAAGTAAATTCGTTTAAAAATATTTTTAACAAATACACATATAATAACGTAAATTTGTAAAAAAAAATATATATATAAACAAAATACACATTAAGTAATGTAAATACGTCTAAAAAATATATTTACAAAATACATCAATAATCAAGTCTCGTATCAAAATAAATAAACAAAAACTAATTAAATAATGTAAATTTGTATGAGGAAACATATACAAAATACACATAAATAGTTTTAAGTTTCTATAAAATATATATGTACAAAATGCACATAAAATAAGTTTGCATAAAAATATATACAAAACACACATTAGATAATGTAAATGAGTATAAAATATGTATACAAAATACCGGCGAAATAATCTAAATTGTATCAGAGTTAAATTAAGAAAATAACAATAAAATAATGTAATCTGGATGAAAAATATATATAGAAAACACACATAAAATAACCTAAATACAAATACAAATATACACATTAAATAATTTAAAATTGAAATGTAATAAATATACAAAATAAACATAAAATAAGGTAAATTTGTAATAAAATATATGTAAGAATACACATAAAATAATATAAATTTGTATGAAAATATATATACAAATACACATAAAATAACATGAATTTGTATAAATGTTTCAAAATATATATGAATACACACAATAAAATAACGTAATTTTATGAAAATGTATATATAAAATACATAAAATAGTTTAAATACGTAGAAAAATATATATACAAAATACATATATAAAATAATGTAAATTGTAAAAATTAAATACACAAAATTGCAATAAAAGAATTTATATTTGTAGGAAAATATATATACAAAAAAAATAACTAAAATTTGTATAAAATATATACAAAATACACAAAATAATTTAAATTTGTTTGAAAATAGATATGCAAAACTATAAAGTTAGGCAAATTTGTATTGAAATACATATACAAAACTCACATAAAATAATATAAATTTGTATGAAAATATATAAACAAATACATATAAAATCACGTAAATTTGGATAAAATATATATATACAAAATATACATTAAATATTTTAAATATGTATAAAATATATTATATATATTTTTATTGATATTTGCGTTATTTATGTGTATTTTGTATATGTTTTGTCATAGAAATTTACATTATTTTATTGGTATTCTGTCTATTTATTTTGATACGAATTACATGATTATTTGTGTATTTTGTACATTTTGTTATACGTATTTATATTATTTAATGTATTTTGTTTATATATTTTTATGGAAATTTACGTTATTATATGTGTATTTGTATAAGTATTTTGATACAAATTTACATTATTTCATGTATTTTGTATATATATTTCAATTCAAATACCAATAAAATAATATATATTTGAATGAAAATAGATTTACAAAATACACATAACATAACTAAAATTTGTATAGAAATAAATATAAAAATACATAAAAATAATTTGAGTTTGTATGAAAATAGATATTCAAAATCCACATAAAACTAGGTAAATTTCTTTTGAAATATATATACAAAATACCCATAAAATATTGTAAATTTGTGTCAAAATATATAAACAAATACACATAAAATAACGTAAATTTGTATGAAAATATATACAAAATACACATAGAATAATGTCAAATCGTATCAAATGAATGAGCAGAATATCAATAAAATAACGAAAGTTTGTTTGAAAATAAAGAAGCAAATACCTATAAATAAAGCATATTTTTATATAAATACATATACAAAAATACACATAGAATAATTAAACTTGTATTAAAATTAATATACAAAATGCATATACAATAAGGTAAATTTGTATTGAAAAAATAAGCAAAATACACATAAAGTGTAAATTTGTTTAAAAATCTATATACAAATACACATAATATAACGTAGATTTCTATAGAAATATATAAACAAAATACAAATGAAATGATGTAAATACGTATAAAAATATATATACAAAATACACATTAAATAATTTAAATTCTCGTCAAAATAAATAAACAAATATCAATAAAAGAATGTGTATTTCATGAAAAATTGATATACAAAATACTCATAAATAACCTAAGTTTGTATAAAACTATATACAAAAATACACAAAAATAATTTAAATTTGTATGAAAATAAATATACAAAATACACATAAAATAATGGAGATTTGAATGAAAAAATATAAACATATACACTTAAAATAACGTAAATTTGTATCAAATATATATACAAAATACTAATTAAATAATGTAAATATGTATAAAAAAATATATACAAAACACAAATAGAATAATGTAAAATCGTATCAACAATAAATACACAGAATATTAATAAAATAAGGTAAATTTGAATGAAAATAAAGATGCAAAATAGCCATAAAATAACGCGTTTTTTATAAAAATATATATACCAAAATACACATAAAATATTAAAATTTGTATTAAAATAAATATAAAAAATGCACATACTATAAGGTAAATTTGTATTGAAATAGATATGCAAAATACATATAAAACAATGTAAATTTGTTTCAAAATATATATACGAATACACATAAAATAACGTAGATTTCTATAAAAATATATACAAAATACACATAAAATGAAGTAAATACGTATAAAAAAATGAATACAAAAAATACATAAAATTAATATACAAAATGCACGTACAATAAGGTAAATTTGTATTGAAAAAATATGCAAAATGCACATAAAACAATGTATATTTGTTTCAAAATATATATACGAATACACATAAAATAACGTATATTTCTATAGAAATATATATACAAAATACACATGAAATGACGTAAATATGTATAAAATATATATACACAATACACATTAAATGATATAAATTCGCATCAAAATAAATAAACAAAATATCAATAAAAGAATGTGTATTTGTATGAAAATAGATATACAAAATACACAAAAAATATTGTAAATTTGTATAAAACTCTATACAAAAGTACACAAAATTTTTTTAAAATTTGTATAAAATATATTTACAAAATACACATGAAATTAGGTAAATTTCTATTGAAATACATATACAAAATACACAAATAAAAATATATAAACAAATACATTTAAAATAACGAAAATTTGTTTGAAATATATAAAGAAAATACACATCAAATAATGTAAATATGTATAAAAAAATATATACAAAACACAAATAGAATAATGTAAATAGTATCAAAATAAATACACAGAATATTAATAAAATAATGTAAATTTGTATGAAAATAAAGATGCAAAATACCCATAAAACAACGCATTTTTTATGAAAATATGTATACCAAAATACACATAAAATATTTAAATTTGTATTACAATAAAAATACAAAATGCACATACAATAACGTAAATTTGTATTGAAATAAATATGCAAAATACATATAAAACAATGTAAATTTGTTTCAAAATATACATACGAATACACTTAAAATAACGTAGATTTCTATAAAATATATATACAAAATACACATATAATTAGGTAAATACGTATAAGAAAATGTATACAAAATACACATAAAATAATGTAAATTCGTATCAAAATAAATAAACTAAATGCCAATAAAAGAATGTTTACTTGTATAAATATAAATATACAAAATACACATAAAATAACGTAAAATTGTAGAAAACTATATACAAAAATAAACAAAAATAATTAAATTTGTATGAAAATAGATATACAAAAGACACATAAAATAAGCTGAATTTGAATTGAAATATATATAGAAAATACATAAAATAATGTAAATTTGTATCAAAATATATATTCAAATACACATATAATAACGTAAATTTGTATAAAAATATTTAAACAAAATACACATTAAATAATGTAAATACGTATAAAAGATATGTACGTAATGTAAAAATTTATAAAATTAAAGATGTAAAATACCCATAAAATATCTCATATTTAAAAAAAAAAATAAAAAAAAATACACAAAAAATAATTAAATTTGTATTAAAATAAATATACAAATACACATAAAATAAGGTATATTTTAATTGAAATAGATATGCAAAAAACACATAAAATATTGAAAATTTTTATCAAAATATATACGAATACACACAATAAAATTACATAAATTTTTATGAAAATATATATACAAAATACACATAAAATAATGTAAATACATAGAAAAATATATATACAAAATACACATAAAATAATGTAAATTCATATCAAAATAGATAAACAAAATTTCCTCTAAAAGAATGTATATGTGTAGGAAAATATATATACAAAATACAAATAAAAAAAAATTGTATAAAAATAATACAAAATACACAAAAATAATTTTAATTTGTTTGAAAATAGATATTCAAAATACAAATGAAATTAGGCAAATTTTTTTTGAAATACATATACAAAATACACATAAAATAATGTAAATATGTATGAAAATATATAAACAAATACACATAAGATAACGTAAATTTCCATAAAATATATGTACAAAATATACATTAAATAATGTAAATATGTCTAAAAATATATACAAAATACACAGAATAACGTAAAATCGTATCAAAATAAATAAACAGACAATCAATAAAATAATGTAAATTTATATGAAAATAAAGATGCAAAATACCCATATAATAACGCATATTTGTTTAAAAATATATATAGAAAAATACACATAAAATAATTAAATTTGCATCAAAATAAATATACAAAAGGCACATACAATAAAGAAAATTTGTATTGAAATAGATATGCGAAATACACATAAATAATGTAAATTTGTATCAAAATATATATACGAATACACATGAAATAGAGTAAATTTCTATGAAAATATATATTCAAAATACATATAAAATTATGTAAATAAGTATAAAAATATATATATCAAATACACCTAAAATAATGAAAACTCGTATCAAAATAAATAAACAAAATTCCGATAAAAGAACGTATATTTGTAGGAAAATAAATATACAAAATTCACATAAAATTACGAAAATTTGAATAAAAATATATACTAAATACACAAAATTAATTTCAATTTGTATGAAAATAGATATACATAATACACATATAATTAGTTAAATTTGTATTTAAATACATGTACAAAATACACATAAAATAATGTAAATTTGTATGATATGAAAACAAATTATCATAAAATAACGTTCATTTGTATGAAATATATAAACAAAATATACATAGAATAATGTAAAATCGTATCAAAATAAATACACAGAATATCAATAAAATAATGTAAATTTGTATGAAAATAAAGATGCAAAATACCCATAAAATAAAGCATTTTTTTATGAAAATACATATACAAAAATACACATAGAATAATTAAATTTGTATTAAAATTAATATACAAAATGCACGTATAAAGTAAATTTATATTGAAAAAATATGCAAAATGCACATAAAACAATGTATATTATATATTTATATATATTTGTATAACATATATTTATATAGAAATATATATATACAAAATACACACGAAATGACGTAAATACGTATAAAAATATATATACACAATACACATTAAATAATGTGAATTCGCTTCAAAATAAATAAACAAAATATAAATAAAAAAATGTGTATTTGTATGAAAATAGATATACAAAATACACATAAAATCTTTTAAATTTAAATAAAATTATTTTTATAAAAATATATATACCAAAATAATAAAAATTTTAAATTTGTATTACAATAAATATACAAAATGCACATACAATAAGGTAGATTTATATTGAAATAGATATGCTAAATACATATAAAACAATGTAAATTTGCTTCAAAATATATCTACCAATACACATAAAATAACGTAGATTACTTTAAAATTATATATACAAAATACACAATAAATGAAGTAAATACGTATAAGAAAATGTATACAAAGTACATAAAATAATTTAATTTGTATTAAAATAAATATTCAAAATACACATACAATAAGGTAAATATATATTGAAATAGATATGCAAAATAAACATAAAATAATGTAAATTTGTATCAAATCATATACGAATACACAATAAAATAACGTAATTTTTTATGAAAATATATATAAAAAATACACATAAAATAATGTAAATACGTAAAAAAATATATATACAAAATACACATAAAATTATGTAAATTCTTATGAAAATAAATGAACAAAATTCCACTAAAAGAATATATATTTGTAGAAAAATATAAATGCAAAATACAAATAAAATAACTAAAATTTGTATAAAAATATATAAAAAATACATAAAAATAATTTAAATTTGTTTGAAAATAGATATGCAAAATACACATAAAATTAGGCAAATCTGTATTGAAATACATATACAAATTACACATAAAATATTGTAAATTTGTATGAAAATATATAAACAAATACACATAAAATAGCGTAAATTTATATAAAATATATATACAAAATATACATTAAATAATGTAAAAGTGTATAAAAATATATATACAAAAAAAACATAGAATAATGTAAAATCGTATCAAAATAAATAAACAGAATATCAATAAAATAATGTAAATTTGTATGAAAATAAAGATGCAAAATACCCAAATAATAACGCATATTTTTACAAAATACAAATAAAATAATTAAATTTGTATTAAAATAAATATACAAAATACACATACAATATGGTAAATTTGTATTGAAATAGAAATGCAAATAAAACATAAATAATGTAAATTTGTATCAAAATATATATACGAATACCCATAAAATAGAGTATATTTCTATGAAAATATATATTCAAAACACAAATAAAATGATATATAAAATATACATATCAAATACACCTAAAATAATGTAAATTGCATAAAAATAAATAAACAAAATTACGATAAAAGATGCAAGATACACATTAAATAATGTAAATATGAATAAAAAAATATATACAAAAAACAAATAGAATAATGTGAAATCGTATCAAAATAAATACACCGAATATTAATAAAATAATGTAAATTTGTATGAAAATAAATATTCAAAATTCTATCAAGTAGCGCATTTTTATAAAAATATATATACCAAAATACACATAAAATATTTAAATTTGTATTGAAATAAATATACAAAATGCACATACAATAAGGTAAATTTGTATTGAAAGAGATATGCAAAAATACATATAAAACAATGTAAATTTGTTTCAAAATATATATACGAATACACATAAAATAACGTAGATTTCTATAAAAATATATATACAAAATACACATAAAATTAAGTAAATACGAATAAAAATAGATATACAAAATACACATAGAATAATGTAAAATTGTTTCAAAAAAAATTAAACAGAATATAAATAAAATAATGTAAATTTGTATGAAAATAAAAATGCAAAATATCCATAAAATAAAGGTTATTTTTATAAAATACATATACAAAAATACACATAGCATAATTAAATTTATTAAAATTAATATACAAAATGCATATACAATAAGGTAAATTTGTATTGAAAAATATGCAAAATACACATAAAACAGTGTAAATTTATTTCAAAATCTATATACGAATACTATAAATCAAAGTAGATTTCTATAGAAATATATATACAAAATACACATCAAATGATGTAAATATATCTATATATATATATATATATATATATATATATATATATATATATATATATATATATATATATATATATATATATATATATATATATATATATATATATATATATATATATATATATATATATATATATATATATATATATATATATATATATATAAAATACATTAAATAATGTAAATTATGTCAAAGTAAATAAACAAAATATCAATAAAAGAATGTGTATTTGTATGAAAATAGATATACAATATACACATAAAATCACCTAAATTTGTATAAAACTATATACAAAAATACACAAAAATAATTTTGATTTGTATGAAAATAAATATACAAAATACATGAAATTTATTAAATTTGTATTGAAATACATTTACAAAATACACATAAAATAATGTAAATTTGAATGAAAATATGTAAACAAATACACTTAAAATAACGTAAATTTGTATAAAATATATATAAAAAATACACATTAAATAATGTAAATATGTATAAAAGAATATATACAAAACACAAATAGAATAATAAAAATCGTATCAAAATAAATACACAGAATATTAATAAAATAATGTAAATTTGTATGAAAATAAAGATGCAAAATACCCATGAAATAACGCATTTTTAAAAAAAATATTTATACCAAGACACACATAAAATATTTGAATTTGTATTAAAATAAATATACAAAATGCACATACAATAAGGTAAATTTGTATTGAAATAGATATACAAAATACATATAAAACCATGTAAATTTTTTAAAAATATATATACGAATACACATAAAATAACGTAGATTTCTATGAAAATAATATACAAAACACATAAAATGAAGTAAATACGTATAAAAGGTATAAATACACATAAAATATTGTAAACTTGTATCAAAATAAATAAACAAAATACTAATAAAAAATGTGTATATATATATATCTATATATATATATATATATATATATATATATATATATATATATATATATATATATATATATATATATATATATATATATATATATATATATATATATATATATACAAAATACAAATAAAATAACGTAAATTTATATAAAACTATATGCAAAAATACACAAAAGTAATTAAATTTGTGTGAAAATAGATATACAAAATACATGTGCATTTTGTATATTTATTTTCATACAAATTGAAATTATTTTTGTTTATTTTTTTATATATTTTCATACAAATTTTCGTTATATAATGTGTATTTTGTATATTTATTTTTTCTTCAAATATACGTTCTTTTATCTGAAATTTTGTTTATTGAATTTGAAACGAATTTTCCTTATTTTGTATATCTATTTTCATACAAATTAAAATACTTCTGTGTATTTTTGTATATAGTTTTATATAAATTTACGTTATTTTATGTGTATTTTGAATATTTATATTAATACAAATACACATTCTTTTATTGGTATTTTGTATATTTATTTTGATACGAATTTACATTATTTTATGTGTATTTTGTATACATTTTCTTATACGTATTTACTTCATTTTATGTGTATTTTGTATATATATTTTTATAGAAATCTACGTTATTTTATGTGTATTCGTATATATATTTTGAAACAAATTTACATTGTTTTATATGTATTTTGCATATCTATTTCAATACAAATTTACCTTATTGTATGTGTTTTTTGTATATTTATTTTAATACAAATTTAATTTTTTGATGTGTATTTTGGTATATATATTTATAAATAAAAAAAATGCGTTGTTTTATGGGTATTTTTATAAGTATTTTGATACAAATCTACATTATTTTATGTATTTTGTATATACATTTCAATTCAAATTTAGCTTATTTTATCTGTATTTTGTATATCTATTTTCATACGAATCTAATTACTTCTGTGTATTTTTGTATATAGTTTTATACAAATTTACGTTCTTTTATGTGTATTTTGTATATTTATATTTATACAAATACACATTCTTTTATTGGTATTTTGTTTATTTATTTTGATACGAATTTACATTATTTTATGTGTATTTTGTATACATTTTCTTATACGTATTTACTTCAATTTATGTGTATTTTGTATATATATTTTTATACAAATCTACGTTATTTTATGTGTATTCGTATATATATTTTGAAACAAATTTACATTGTTTTATATGTATTTTGCATATCTATTTCAATACAGATTTACCTTATTGTATGTTTATTTTGTATATTTATTTTAATACAAATTAATTTTTTCATGTGTATTTTGGTATATATATTTTTATAAAAAATGCGTTATTTAATGGGTATTTTGCATCTTTATTTTCATACAAATTTACATTGTTTTATTAATATTCTGTGTATTTATTTTGATACGATTTTACATTATTCTTTTTGTGTTTTGTATATATTTTTTTATACATATTTACATTATTTAATGTGTATTTTGTATATTTTAAAACAAATTTACGTTATTTTATGCGCATCTGTTAAAATATTATGATACAAATTTACATTATTTAATGTATTTTGTATATATATTTCAATACAAATTTAGTTTATTTTATGTATATTTTGTATAACTTTTTTTTATTTGTATCAAAATAAATAAACAAAATAGCAATAAAATAATCTAAATTTGTATGAGAAAACATATACAAATGCACATAAAATAACGCAAATTTCTAAAAAAATATATGTACAAAAATGCACATAAAATAAAGTAAATTTGCAAAATTTTATTGAAATAGATATGCAAAATACATATAAAACAATGTAAATTTGTTTCAAAATATATATACGAATACACATAAAATAACGTAGATTTCTATAAAAAATATAAACAAAATACACATAAAATGAAGTAAATACGTATAAAAAATGAATACAAAAAATACATAAAAATCGTATCAAAATAAATAAACAAAATACCAGTAAAAGAATGTGTATTTGTAAAAATAGAAATATACAAAATACACATAAAATATCGTAAATTTGTATAAAACTATATACAAAAATACACAGAAGTAATTAAATTTGTATGAAAATATATATACAAAATACAGCTAAAATAAGCTAAATTTGAATTGAAATGTACATACAAAATACATAAAATAATGTAAATCTGTATCAAAATTTTTATACAAATACATATAATAACCTAGATTTGTTTAAAAATATATAAACAAAATACACATTAAGTAATGTAAATACGTATAAAAAATATGTACAAAATACACATATAATCATGTAATTCATATCAAAATAAATAAACAAAATAGCAATAAAATAATGTAAATTTATATGAGAAAACATATACACATAACGCAAATTTCTATAAAATATATGTACAAAATGCACATAAAATAAAGTAAATTTGCAAAAAATATATATATACAAAACACACACTAAATAATGTAAATGTACATCAAATAACCTAAATTTGTATAAAACTATATACAAAAAATACACAAAATAATTTAAATTTGTTTGAGAAGAAATATACAAAATACATAAAATTAGGTAAATTTGTATTGAAATATATACAAAATACACATCAAATAATGTAAATTTGAATGAAAATATATAAACAAATACACTTAAATAACGTAAATTTGTATAAAATATATATGCAAGATACACATTATATAATGTAAATATGTATAAAAAATATATATACAAAAAACAAATAGAATAATGTAGAATCGTATCAAAATAAATACACAGAATATCAATAAAATAATGTAAATTTGTATGAAAATAAAGATACAAAATTCCCAAAAATTATCGCATTTTAATAAAATACATCTAAAACAATGTAAATTTGTTTCAAAATATATATACGAATACACATAAAATAAAGTATTTCTAGAAATATATATACAAAATACACATGAAATTATGTAAATACGTATAAAATATATATACAAAATACATATCAAATAATGTAAATTCGTGTCAAAATAAATAAACAAAATATTATGAAAAGAATGTGTATTTGTATAAAAATAGATAATAGATAATAAATTTGTATAAAATATATATGCAAGATACACATTAAATAATGTAAATATGTATAAAAAAAAGTATATACAAAAAACAAATAGAATAATGTAAAATCGTATCAAAATAAATACACAGAATATTAATAAAATAATGTAAATTTGTATGAAAATAAAGATGCAAAATTCCCAAAATAGCGTATTTCTTATAAAATATATATACCAAAATACACATCAAATATTTAAATTTTTATTGAAATAAATATACAAAATGCACATACAATAAGGTAAACTTCTATTGAAAGAGATATGCAAAAATACATATAAAACAATGTAAATTTGTTTCAAAATATTTATACGAATACACATAAAATAACGTAGATTTCTATAAAAATATATAGAGAAAATACACATAATATTAAGTAAATACGTATAAAAAATGTAAATTGAATCAAATAAATAATCAAAATACTAATAAAGAATGTATATTTGTATAAATATAAATATACAAAATACACATAAAATAAACATTAAAAAGGTAATTTGTAATGAATATATATAAAATACATAAAATAGTGTAAATTTATATGAAAATATATACAAATACACATAAAATACCATGAATTTGTATAAAATTATATATCCAAATAAATGTTAAACACTGTAAATGCGTATAAAAATATATATACAAAGTACATATAAAATAATACAAATTTAATTATTCTATGAGTATTTTTGAATATGTATTTTCATAAAAAAAATGCTTTATTTTATGAGTATTTTGTATCTTTATTTTCATACAAATTTACATTATTTTATTGATATTCTGTGTATTTATTTTGATACGATTTTACATTATTCTATGTATATTTTGTATATATATTTCATACAAATGAACGTTATTTTATGTGAATTTTTTTCATTTCATACAAATTTACATTATTTCATGTGTATTTTGTACTTGTATTTAAATGCAAATTTAAATAATTATATGTGTATTATGTATATCTATTTTCATACAAATCGAAAAATTTTTGTGTATTTTAGTATATTTTTTTATTCAAATTTTCGTAATTTTATGTGTATTTTGTATATTTATTTTCCTACAAATATACGTTCTTTTATCGGAATTTTGTTTATTTATTTTGATACGAATTTTCATTATTTTAGATGTATGTGATATATATATTTTTATACTTATTTACATAATTTTATATGTATTTTGAATATATATTTTCATAGAAATTTACTCTATTTTATGTTTATTCGTATATATATTTTGAAACAAATTTACATTATTTATGTGTATTTCGCATATCTATTTCAATACAAATTTTCTTTATTGTATGTGCCTTTTGTATATTTATTTTGATACAAATTTAATTATTTTATGTGTATGTTTGTATATATAATTTTAAACAAATATGCGTTATTATATGGGTATTTTGCATCTTTATTTTCATACAAATTTACATTATTTTATTGATAGTCTGTTTATTTATTTTGATACGATTTTACGTTATTCTGTGTATTTTGTATATATATTTTTAGACATATTTACATTATTTAATGTATATTTTGTACATATATTTTATGGAAATCTACGTTATCTTATGTGAATTTGTTTATATATTTTCATACAAATTTACATTATTTTATGTGTATTTTGTATATGTATTTCAATAAAAATTTGCCTAATTTCATGTGTATTTTGCATATCTATTTTCAAACAAATTTAAATTATTTTTGTTTTTTTGTATATATTTTTATACAAATTTTTGTTATTTTATTTGTATTTTGTATATATATTTTCCTACAAATATACATTCTTTTAGAGGAATTTGTGTTTATTTATTTTGATACGAATTTACATTATTTTATGTGTATTTTGTATATATTTATTTTTCTATGTATTTACATTATTTTATGTGTATTTTGTATATATATTTTCATAAAAAATTACGTAATTTTATTGTTTGTATTCGTATATATTTTGATAAAAAGTTTCATTATTTTATGTGTTTTTTGAATATCTATTTCAATAAAAATCTACCTTATTGTATGTGTATTTTGTATATTTATTTTAATACAAATTCAATTATTTTATGTGTATTTTTGTATATATATTTTTTTAAATATGAGTTATTTTATGGGTATTTTGCATCTTTAATTTTATAAATTTTTACATTACGTACATATCTTTTATACGCATTTACATTATTTAATGTGTATTTTGTTTATATATTTTTATACAAATTTACGTTATTATATGTGTATTTGAATATATATTTTGATACAAATTTACATTATTTTATGTATTTTCTATATATGTTTCAATTCAAATTTAGCTTATTTTATGTGTCTTGTATATCTATTTTCATACAAATTTAATTATTTTTGTTTATTTTTGTATATAGTTTTATACAATTTTACGTTATTTTATGTGTATTTTGTATATTTATATTTATACAAGTAAACATTCTTTTATTGGCATTTAGTTTATTTATTTTGATACGAATTTATATTATTTTATGTGTATTTTGTATACATTTTCTTATACGTATTTCCTTCATTTTATGTGTATTTTGTATATATATTTTTATAGAAATCTACGTTATTTTATGTGTATTCGTATATATATTTTGAAACAAATTTACATTGTTTTATTGTATGTCCATTTTGTAAATTTATTTCATTACAAATTTAAATATTTTAAGTGTATTTTGGTATATATATTTTTATAAGAAAAGCGCTATTTGATGGGAATTTTTCATCTTTATTTTCATACAAATTTACATTATTTTATTAATATTCAGTATTTATTTTGATACTATTTTACATTATTCTATTTGTGTTTTGTACATATTTTTTTATGCATATTTACATTATTTAATGTGTATTTTCTATATATATTTCATAAAAATTTACATTATTTTAAGTGTATTTGTTTATATATTTTCATTCAAATCTACAATATTTTATGTGTATTTTGTATATGTATTTCAATAGAAATTTAACTAGTTTTATGTGTATTTTGTATATATATTTTTAAACAAATTTAAATTATTTTTGTGTATTTTTTGTATAGAGTTTTATACAAATTTACAATATTTTATGTGTATTTTGTATATCTATTTTCATACAAATACACATTCTTTTATTGATATTTTGTTTATTTATTTTGGTGCGAATTTACATTATTTAATGTGTATTGTGTATATATGTTTTTATACGTATTTACGTAATTTCATGTGTATTTTGTATATATATTTCTATAGAAATATACGTTATTTTATGTATATTCGTATATAGATTTTGAAACAAATATACATTGTGTTATGTGCATTTTGTATATTTTTTCAAAACAAATTTACCTTATTGTATGTGCATTTTGTATATTAATTTTAATACAAATTTAATTATTCTATGTGTATTCTTGTATATGTATTTAAAAAAAATATGCTTTATTTTATGGGCATTTTGCATCTTTATTTTCATACAAAATTACATTATTTTATTGATATTCTGTGTATTTATTTTGATACGATTTTACATTATTCTATGTATATTTTGCATATCTATTTTATACAAATGTACGTTATTTTATGTGAATTTATTTTCATTTCATACAAATTTAAATAATTATATGTGTATTTTGTATATCTATTTTCATACAAATTGAAATTTATTTTTTTGTTTTTTGTATATATTTTTATTCAAATTTTCGTATTTTATGTGTATTTTGTATATTTATTTTCCTACAAATATACGTTCTTTTATCGGAATTTGGTTTATTTATTTTGATACGAATATTCAATTTTTTAGGTGTATTTGATATATATATATTTTTATACTTATTTACATAATTTTATATGTATTTTGAATATATATTTTCATAGAAATTTACTCTATATGTATATACAAAAAAACACAAAAATAATTTGAATTTGTATGAAAATAAATATACAAAATACACATAAAATTAGGTAAATTTGTATTGAAATACATGTACTAAATACACTTAAAATAATGTAAATTTGAATGAAATTATATAAACAAATACACTTAAAATAACGTTAATTTGTATAAAATATATAAAAAAAATACAAATTAAATAATGAAAATATGTATAAAAAAATATATACAAAACACAAATAGTATAATATAAAATTGTATCAAAATATATACACAGAATATTAATAAAATAATGTACATTTGTATGAAAACTAAGTTGCAAAATACCTTTAAAATAACGCATTTTTTATAAAATTATATATACCAAAATACACATAAAATATCTGAATTTGTATTAAAATAAATATACAAAATGCACATACAATATGGTAAATTTGTATTGAAATAGATATGCAAAAAACATATAAAACAATGTAAATTTGTTTCAAAATATATATACGAATACACATAAAATAACGTAGATTTCTATAAATATATATATATATACAAAAATGTATACAAAATACACATAAAATAATGTAAATTCGTATAAATATAAATAAACAAAATACCCATAAGAGAATGTGTATTTGTATAAATATAAATATACAAAATGCATAAAGTAACGTAAATTTGTATAAAACTACAAAAAATACAGAAGTAATTAAATTTGTATGAAAATAGATACAAAATACACAAAATAAGCTAAATTTGAATTGAATATATACAAAATACATAAAATTAAGTAAATTGTTTCAAAATATTTTAATACACATATAATAACGTAAATTTGTAAAAAAAATATATAAACAAAATACTCATTAAGTAATGTAAATACGTATAAAAAATATTTACAAAATACACAAATAATCAAGTCATTCGTATCAAAATAAATAAACAAAAAACTAATTAAATAATGTAAATTTGTATGAGAAAACATATACAAAATACACATAAAATAACGTTTTAAGTTTCTATAAAAATATATATTCAAAAATGCACATAAAATTAGTTTGCATAAAAAAATATACAAAACACATTAGATAATGTAAAAATATGTATACAAAATACCTATGAAATAATCTATGTGTTTTTTGTATATATATTTTTTATACGTATTTACATTATTTAATGTTCATTTTGTATATATATTTTATCCAAATTTACATTATTTTATGTGTATTTGTTTATATATTTTCATACATATTTACATTATTTTATGTGTTTTTTGCATATATATATTTCTACGTATTTAAATTATTTTATGTTTATTTTGTATATACATTTTCATAAAAAACTACGTTATTTTATTATGTGTATAAGTATATATTTTGATACAAATTTTATACAAATTCATGTTATTTAATGTGTATTTGTATATATATTTTCATACAAATTTATATTATTTTATGTGTATTTTTTCATATATTTCTTTACAAATTTACCTTATTTTATGTTTATTTTGTATATTTATTTCATTCAATTTTAAATCATTTTATGTGTATATTTGTATTTGTATTTAGGTTATTTTATGTGTATTTTGTATATAGATTTTCATCCAAAATTACATTATTTTATTGGTATTTCTTAATTTAACTCGATACGAGTTTAGATTATTTCATAGGTATTTTGTATACATATTTTTATACTCATTTACATTATCTAATGTGTGTTTTGTATATATATTTTTATTCAAATTTATTTAATGTTCATTTTTGTATATATATTTTTATAGAAATTTGCGTTATTTTATGTATATAGTTATATATAAATTTACGTTATTTTATGTGCATTTTGTATATTTATATTTATACAAATACACATTCTTTTATTGGTATATTGTTTATTTACATTTATACGAATTTACATTATTTTATGTGTATTTTGTATACATTTTTTTATACGTATTTACTTAATATTATGTGTATTTTGTATATGTATTTTTATAGAAATCTACGTTATTTTTTGTGTATTCTTATATATATTTTGAAACAAATTTACATTATTTTATATGTATTTTGCATATCTATTTCAATACAAATTTACCTAATTGTATGTTCATTTTGTTTATTTATTTTAATACAAATTCAAAAATTTTATGTGTATTTTGGTATCAATAATTTTATAAAAAATGAGTTATTTTATAGGTATTTTGCATCTTAATTTTCATACAAATTTACATTATTTTATTAATATTCTGTGTATATATTTTGATACGATTTTACATTATACTATTTGTGTTTTGTATATATTTTTTTTTACATATTTACATTATTTAATGTGTATTTTGAATATATATTTCATACAAATTTACGTTATTATATGTGTATTTGTTTATATATTTTCTTTCAAATTTAATTATTTTATATGTATTTTGTATATGTATTTCAATACAAATTAACCTAATTTTATGTGTATTTTGTATATTTCTTTTCATACAAATTTAAATTATTTTTGTGTATTTTTGTATATAGTTTTATACAAATTTAGGTTATTTTATGTACGCATTTACATTATTTAATGTGGGTTTTGTATATATATTTTTTCCAAAGTTACTTTATTTTACGTTCATTTTTGGACATATATTTTTATGGAAATTAGCGTTATTTTATATGTATTTGTACGTATATGTTTTCTCATACAAATTTACATTATTTTATTGATATTTTGTTTATTTAGTTTGATACGAATTACATGATTATATGTGTATTTTGACATATTTTTTATACGTATTTACAGTATTTAATGTGTATTTTGTTTATATATCTTTAAACAAATTTACTTTATTATATGTATTTTTATAAATATTTTGATACAAATTTACATTATTTTATGTATTTTGTATATACATTTCAATTCAAATTTAGCTTATTTTATCTGTATTTTGTATATCTATTTTCATACGAATTTAATAACTACTGTGTATTTTTGTATATAGTTTTATACAAATTTACGTTATTTTATGTGTATCTTCTATATTTATATATACAAAAAACACATAAAATAATGTAAATATGTATGAAAATTTATATATATATATATATATATATATATATATATATATATATATATATATATATATATATATATATATATATATATATATATATATATATATATATATATATATATATATATATATATATATATATATATATATATATATATTATATATATATATATATATATATATATATATACAAAATGAACCTTAAATAATGTAAATATATATATAAAAAAATATATACAAAAAACACATGGAATAATGTTAAATCGTATCAAAATAAATAAAGAGAATATCTATAAAATAATGTAAATTTGTATGAAAATAGAGATGCAAAATATCTATATAATAACGCATATTTGCATAAAAAACGTGTATGTTGCATATTTTTTCAATTCAAATTTACCTTATTATATACGCATTTTGTATATTAATTTTAATATATGTGTATTTGAATATATATTTTGATACAAATTTACATTATTTTATGTATTTTCTATATTTATTTCAATTCAAATTTAGCTTATTTTATGTGTCTTTTGTATATCTATTTTCATACAAATTTAATTATTTTTGTTTATTTTTGTATATAGTTTTATACAATTTTACGTTATTTTATGTGTATTTTGTATATTTATATTTATACAAGTAAAAATTCTTTTATTGACATTTAGTTTATTTATTTTGATACGAATTTACATTATTTTATGTGTATTTTGTATACATTTTCTTATACGTATTTACTTCATTATATGTGTATTTTGTATATATATTTTTATAGAAATCTACGTTATTTTATGTGTATTCGTATATATATTTTGAAACAAATTTACATTGTTTTATGTGTATTTTGCATATCTATTTCAATACAAATTTACCTTATTGTATGTGCATTTTGTATATTTATTGTAATACAAATTTAAATATTTTATGTGTATATTGGTATATATATATTTTCATAAAAAATGCGTTGTTTTATGGGTATTTTGCATCTTTATTTTCATACAAATTTACATTATTTTATTAATATTCTGTGTATTTATTTTGATACTATTTTACATTATTCTATTTGTGTTTTGTATATATTTTTTTATACATATTTACATTATTTAATGTGTATTTTCTATATATATTTCATAAATTTATGTTATTTTAAGTGTATTTGTTTATATATTTTCATTCAAATTTACATTATTTTATGTGTATTTTGTATATGTATTTCAATAGAAATTTAACTAGTTTTATGTGTATTTTGTATATATATTTTTATACAAATTTAAATTATTTTTGTGTATTTTTTTAATAGAGTTTTATACAAATTTACAATATTTTATGTGTATTTTGTATATCTATTTTCATACAAATACACATTCTTTTATTGATATTTTGTTTATTTATTTTGATGCGAATTTACATTATTTAATGTATTGTGAATATATATTTTTATACGTATTAACGTCATTTCATGTGTATTTTGTATATATATTTCTATAGAAATATACGTTATATTATGTGTATTCGTATATATATTTTTAAACAAATATACATTGTTTTATGTGCATTTTGTATATTTTTTCAATACAAATTTCCCTTATTGTACGTGCATTTTGTATATTAATTTTAATACAAATTTAATTATTCTATGTGTATTCTTGTATATGTATTTAAAAAAAAATATGGTTTATTTTATGGGTATTTTGCATCTTTATTTTCATACAAAATTACATTATTTTATTGATATTCTGTGTATTTATTTTGACACGATTTTACATTATTCTATGTATATTTTGTATATCTATTTTATACAAATGTACGTTATTCTATGTGAATTTGATTTCATTTCATACAAATTTACATTATTTTATGTGTATTTTGTACATGTATTTAAATACAAATTTAACTAATTATATGTGTATTTTGTATATCTATTTTCATACAAATTGAAATATATTTTTTTGTTTTTTTGTATATACTTTTATTCAAATTTTCGTAATTTTATGTGTATTTTGTATATTTATTTTCCTACAAATATACGTTCTTTTATCGGAATTTTGTTTATTTATTTTGATACGAATTTTCATTTTTTAGGTGTATTTGATATATATATTTTATACTTATTTACATAATTTTATATGTATTTTGAATATATATCTCTCTCTATATATATATATATATATATATATATATATATATATATATACAAAAAAACACAAAAATAATTTAAATTTGTATGAAAATAAATATACAAAATACACATAAAATTAGGTAAATTTGTATTGAAATACATATACAAAATACACTTAAAATAATGTAAATTTGAATGAAATTATATAAACAAATACACTTAAAATGACGTTAATTTGTATAAAATATATAAAAATTGATATTAAATAATGAAAATATATATAAAAAAATATATACAAAACACAAATACTATAATATAAAATCGTATCAAAATATATACACAGAATATTAATAAAATAATGTACATTTGTATGAAAACTAAGATGCAAAATACCTATAAAATAACGCATTTTTTAAAAATTATATATACCAAAATACACATAAAATATTTGAATTTGTATTAAAATAAATATACAAAATGCACATACAATAAGGTAAATTTGTATTGAAATAGATATGCAAAAAACATAAAACAATGTAAATTTGTTTCAAAATATATATACGAATACACATAAAATAACGTAGATTTCTATAAATATATATATACAAAATACAAATAAAATTAAGTAAATACGAATCAAAAATGTATACAAAATACACATAAAATAATGTAAATTCATATAAATATAAATAAACAAAATACCAATAAGAGAATGTGTATTTGTATAAATATAAATATACAAAATGCACGTAAAATAACGTAAATTTGTATAAAACTATATACAAAAATACACAAAAGTAATTAAATTTGTATGAAAATAGATTTACAAAATACACAAAATAAGCTAAATTTGAATTGAAATATATACAAAATACATAAAATAAAGTAAATTCGTTTCAAAATATTTTTAACAAATACACATATAATAACGTAAATTTGTAAAAAAAATATATAAACAAAATACACATTAATGTAAATACGTATAAAAAAAATATTTACAAAATACACCAATAATCAAGTCATTCGTATCAAAATAAATAAAAAAAACTAATTAAATAATGTAAATTTGTATGAGAAAACATATACAAAATACTCATAAAATAACGTTTTAGGTTTCTATAAAATATATGTACAAAATGCACATAAAATTAGTTTGCATAAAAAATATATACAAAACACACATTAGATAATGTAAATGAGTATAAAATATGTATACAAAATACCTATGAAATAATCTAAATTGTATCGAGTTAAATTAAGAAAATAACAATAAAATAATGTAATTTTGGATGAAAATATATACAGAAACACACATAAAATAACCTAAATACAAATACAAATATACACATTAAATAATTTAAAATTGAATGAAATAAATATATAAAATAAACATAAAATAAGGTAAATTTGTAATAAAATATATAAGAATACACTTAAAATAATATCAATTTGTATGAAAATATATACAAATACACATAAAATAACATGAATTTGTATAAAATGTTTCAAAATATATACGAATACACACAATAAAATAACGTAAATTTTATGAAATGTATATATAAAATACACATAAAATAGTAGAAAATATATATACAAATACACATAAATAATGTAAATTGTAAAATTGAATACACAAAATTCAATAAAAGAATGTATATTTGTAGGAAAACATATATACAAAAAACAAATAAAATAACTAAAATTTGTATAAAATATATACAATTTACAAAAATAATTTAAATTTGTTTGAAAATAGATATGCAAAATACACATAAAGTTAGGCAAATTTGTATTGAAATACATATACAAAACTCACATAAAATAATGTAAATTTGTATGAAAATATATAAACAAATACATATAAAATCACGTAAATTTGGATAAAAGATATATATACAAAATATACATTAAATATTTTAAATATGTATAAAAATATATTATATCATATATATTTTTATTGATATTTGCGTTATTTATGCGTATTTTGTATATGTTTTCTCATAGAAATTAACATTATTTTATTGGTATTTTGTCTATTTATTTTGATACGAATTACATGATTATTTGTGTATTTTTTACATTTTTTTAAACGTATTTACATTATTTAATGTGTATTTTGTTTATATATTTTTATACAAATTTACGTTATTTTATGTATTTTGTATATATATTTCAATTCAAATTTAGCTTATTTTATGTGTATTTTGTATATCTATTTATTTTAATACAAAATCAAATATTTTATGTTTTTTCGTATATATATTTTTTATAAAAAATGCGTTATTTTATGGGTATTTTGCATCTTAATTTTCATACAAATTTACATTATTTTATTAATATTTTCTGTATTTATTTTGTTACGATTTTATATTATTTTATTTGTGTTTTGTATATATATTTTTTATACATATTTACATTATTTAATGTTTTTTTTTGTATATATATTTGATACAAATTTACGTTATTTTAAGTCTATATGTTTATATATTTTCATTCAAATTTACATTATTTGATGTGTATTTTGTATATGTATTTCAATACAAATTTACCTATTTGTATATGTTTTTTTGTATATTTATTTTCATACAAGTTTAAATTATTTTTGTGTATTTTTGTATATAGTTTTATACAAATTTAGGTTATTTTATGTGTATTTTGTATATCTATTTTCATACAAATACACATTCTTTTCATGATATTTTGTTTATTTATTTTGACACGAATTAACATTATTTAATGTGTATTTTTTATATATATTTTTATACGTATTTACATTATTTCAAGTGTATTTTATATATATATTTCTATAGAAATCTGCGTTATTTTATGTGTATTCATATATATATTTTGAAACAAATTTACATTATTTTATGTGTATTTTGAAGATTTTTCAATACAAATTTACCTTATTGAATGTGCATTTTGTATATTAATTTTAATACAAATTTGATTAATCTATGTGTATTTTTGTATAAGTATTTTATAAAATATGCTTTATTATATGGGTATTTTGCATCTTTATTTTCATACAAATTTACATTATTTTATTGATATTCTATGTATTTATTTTGATATGATTTTACATTATTCTATGTGTATTTTGTATATATATTTTATATAAAATGTATTTGTTTTCATTTCATACAAATCTACATTATTTTATGTGTTTTATGTACATGTATTTAAGTACAAATTTAACTAGTTATATGTGTATTTTGTATATCTATTTTGTATGTATATTTTCATAGAAATTTACTCTATTTTATGAGTATTCGTATATATATTTTGATACAAATTTACATTATTGATGTGTATTTTGCATATCTATTTCAATACAAATTTACTTTATTGTACGCTTATTTTGTATATTTATTTTAACTCAAACTTAACTATTTTATATGTATTTTTGTATATATATTTTTATGCAAATATGCGTTATTATATGGATATTTTGCATCTTTATTTTCATACAAATTTACATTATTTTATTGATACTCTTTTTATTTATTTTGATACGATTTAACATTATTCTATTTGTATTTTGTATTTTTTTTATACATATTTACATTATTTAATGTTCATTTTGTATATATACTTTATCCAAATTTACTTCATTTTATGTGTATTTGTTTATATATTTTCATACAAATTTACATTATTTTATGTGGTTTTTGTATATATATTTTTCACGTATTTAAATTATTTTATGTGTATTTTTATATGCATTTTAATATAAATATTAATTTATTTTATTTTGTTTATAAGTACATATTTTGATACAAATTTCATACAAATTCATGTTGTTTAATGTGTATTTGTATATATATTTTCATACAAATTTATATTATTTTATGTGTATTTTTTCATATATTTCATTACAAGTTTTTTTTATTTTATGTTTATTTTGTATATTTATTTCATTCAATTTTAAGTTATTTTATGTGTATATTTGTATTTGTATTTAGGTTATTTTATGTGTATTTTGTATATATATTTTCATTCAAAATTACATTATTTTATTGATATTTTCTTAATTTAATTCGATACGAATTTAGATTATTTCATAGGTATTTTGTATACATATTTTTATACTCATTTACATTATCTAAAGTGTGTTTTGTATATATATTTTTATGCAAATTTATTTTATATTCATATTTGTACATAAATTATTATAGAAATTTTAGTAATTATATGTATATAGATTTATATAAACTTACGTTATTTTATGTGCATTTTGTATATTTATATTATACAAATACACATTCTTTTATTGGTATTTTGTTTATTTACATTTATAAGAATTTACATTATTTTATGTGTACTTTGTATACGTTTTTTTATATTTTTGGACATATATTTTTATAGAAATTAGCGTTATTTTATATGTATTTGTATATGTTTTCTCATACATATTTACATTATTTTATTGATATTTTTTTTATTTAGTTTGATACGAATTACATGATTATATGTGTATTTTGTACATATTTTTTATACGTATTTACATTACTTTATGTGTATTTTGTTTATATATTTTTAAACAATTTTACGTTATTATTTGTATTTTTATAAAAAATTTGATACAAATTTACATTATTTTATGTATTTTGTATATACATTTCAATTCAAATTTAGCTTATTTTATCTCCATGTTGTATATCTATTTTCATACGAATTTAATAACTTCTGTGTATTTTTGTATAGTTTTATACAAATTTACGTTATTTTATGTGTATTTTGTATATTTATATTTATTCAAATACACATTCTTTTATTGGTATTTTGTTTATTTATTTTGATACAAATTTACATTATTTTATCTATTTTGTATATATATATTTCAATACAAATTTAGTTTATTTTATGTATATTTTGTATATCTATTTTCATTCGTATCAAAATAAATAAACAAAATAGCAATAAAATAATGTAAATTTGTATGAGAAAACATATACAAATACACATAAAATTACGCAAATTTCTAAAAAAATATATGTACAAAAATGCACATAAAATAAAGTAAATTTGCATAAAAATATATATACAAAACACACATTAAATAATGTAAATGCGTACATAAAATAACCTAAATTTGTATAAAACTATATACAAAAATACACAAAAATATTTAAAATTTGTATGAAAAGAAATATACAAAATACACATAAAATTAGGTAAATTTGTATTGAAATAAATATACAAAATACACATAAAATAATGTAAAATTGAATGAAAATATATAAACAAATACACTTAAAATAACGTAAATTTGTATAAAATATATATGCAAGATACACATTAAATAATGTAAATGTGTATAAAAAAATATATACAAAAAGAAATAGAATAATGTAAAATCCTATCAATATAAATACACAGAATATCAATAAAATAATGTAAATTTGTATGAAAAGAAAGATGCAAAATTCCCATAAAATAGCGCATTTTTTATAAAAATATATATACCAAAATACACATAAAATATTTAAATTTGTATTGAAATAAATATACAAAATGGATATACAGTAAGGTAAATATGTATTGAAAGAGATATTCAAAAATACATATAAAACAAAGTTAATTTGTTTCAAAATATATTTACGAATATACATAAAATATCGTAGATTTCTATAGAAATATATATACAAAATACACATGAAATTATGTAAATACGTATAAAAATATATATACAAAATACATATCTAGGTAAATTCGTGTCAAAATAAATAAACAAAATTTCATGAAAAGAATGTGTATTTGCATGAAAATAAATAATAGATAATAAATTTGTATGAAATATATATGCAAGATTCACATTAAATAATGTAAATATGTATAAAAAATATATATACAAAAAACAAATAGAATAATGTGAAATCGTAACAAAATAAATACACCGAATATTAATAAAATAATGTAAATTTGTATGAAAATAAAGATGCAAAATTCCCATCAAATAGCGCATTTCTTATAAAAATATATATACCAAAATACACATAAAATATTTAAATTTGTATTGAAATAAATATACAAAATGCACATACAATAAGGTAAACCTGTATTGAAAGAGATATGCAAAAATACATATAAAACAATGTAAATTTGTTTCAAAATATATATACGAATACACATAAAATAACGTAGATTTCTATAAAAATATATATACAAAATACACATAAAATTAAGTAAATACGTATAAAATAGATATAAAAATACACATAGAATAATGTAAAATTGTTTAAAAAAAATAAACAGAATAATAAAATAAAATAATGTAAATTTGTATGAAAATAAAAATGCCAAATAACCATAAAATAAAGCATATTTTTATAAAAATACATATACGAAAATACACATAGCATAATTAAATTTGTATTAAAATTAATATACAAAATGCATATACAATAAGGTAAATTTTTATTGAAAAATAAGCAAAATACACATAAAACAGTGTAAATTTATTTCAAAATCTATATACGAATACTCATAAATCAACGTAGATTTCTATAGAAATATATTTACAAAATACACATCAAATGATGTAAACACGTATAAAAAAATAAAAAAAAATAAAAATATATATATATATATATATATATATATATATATATATATATATATATATATATATATATATATATATATATATATATATATATATATATATATATATATATATATATATAAATACACATTAAATAATGTAAATTCGCGTCAAAATAAATAAACAAAATATCAATAAAAGAATGTGTATTTGTATGAAAATAGATATACAATATATACGTTATTTTATGTGTATTCGTATATATATTTTGATACAAATTTACACTTATATTTGTAATTTTCGTTTTTTTTCAATACAAATTTACCTTTTTGTATGTGTGCATTTTGTATATTATTTTTAATACAAATTTAATTATTCTATGTGTATTTTTGTATATGTATTTAAAAAAAATGCTTTATGTTATGGGTATTTTGCATCTTTATTTTCATACAAATTTAAATTATTTTATTGATATTCTGTGTACTTATTTTGATACGATTTTACATTATTCTATGTATAACAAAAATAAATATATACAAAAATACACAAAAATAATTTAAATTTGTTTGAAAATAGATATGCAAAATATGTGTATTTTGAATATATATTTCATTTTAAATTTAGCTTATTTTGTGTGTATTTTATATATATTTTCATACAAATTTAATTACTTCTGTGTATTTTTGTATATAGTTTTATATAAATTTACGTTATTTTATGTGTATTTTGTATATTTATATTTATACAAATACACATTCTTTTATTGGTATTTTGTTTATTTATTTTGATACGAATTTACATTATTTTATGTGTATTTTGTATACATTTTTTTATACGTATTTGCTTCATTTTATGAATATTTTGTATATATATTTTTATAGAAATCTACGTTATTTTATGTGTATTCGTATATATATTTTGAAACAAATTTACATTGTTTTATATGTATTTTGCATATCTATTTCAATACAAATTTACCTTATTGTATGTGTTTTTTGTATATTTATTTTTATAGAAATTTAATTTTTTGATGTGTATTCTGGTATATATATTTTTATAAATAAAAAAAATGCGTTATTTTATGGGTATTTTGCTTCTTTATTTTGAAACAAATTTACATTATTTTATTAATATTGTGTGTATTTATTTTGATACGATTTCACATTATTCTATTTGTGTTTTGTACATATTTTTTTTATACAAATTTACGTTTTTTTTTAAATTATTGATACCAAAATACACATAAAATATTTCAATTTGTATTAAAATAAATATACAAAATGCACATACAATAAGGTAAATTTGTATTGAAATAGATATGCAAAATACATATAAAATAATGTAAATTTGTTTCAAAATATATATACGAATTCACATAAAATAACGTAGATTTCTATAAAAATACATATACAAAATACATATAAAATTAAATAAATACGTATAAAAAAATTTATTCAAAATTCACATAAAATAATGTAAATTCGTATAAATGTAAATAAACAATATACCAATAAAAGAATGTGTATTTGTATAAATATAAATATACAAAATGCACATAAAATAACGTAAATTTATATAAAACTGTATACATAAAATAACGCAAATTTCTACAAAAAAATATGTAGAAAAATGAGCATAAAATAAATTTGTATAAAAATATATATACAAAACACACATTAGATAATGTAAATGAGTATAAAAATATGTATAGAAAATACCTATGAAATAATATAAATTCGTATCGAATTAAATTAAGAAAATACCAATAATATAATGTAATTTTGGATGAAAATATATATACAAAATACACATAAAATAACCTAAATACAAATACAAATATACACATAAAATATTGTATTTTGTATATACATTTCAATTCAAATTTAGCTTATTTTATCTGTATTTTGTATATCTATTTTCATACGAATTTAATTACTTCTGTGTATTTTTGTATAGTTTTATACAAATTTACGTTATTTTATGTGTATTTTGTATATTTATATTTATATACACATTTTTTATTTGTATTTTGTTTATTTATTTTGATACGAGTTTACATTATTTTATGTGTATTTTGTATACATTTTCTTATAGGTATTTACTTCATTTTATATGTATTTTGAATATATATTTTCATACAAATCTACGTTATTTTATGAGTATTCGTATATATATTTTGAAACAAATTTACATTATTTTATATGTATTTTGCATATATATTTCAAAACAGATTTACCTTATTGTATGTGTATTTTGTATATTTATTTTAATACAAATAAATTTTTTCATGTGTATTTTGGTATATATATTTTTATAAAAAATGCGTTATTTAATGGGTATTTTGCATCTTTATTTTCATACAAATTTACATTGTTTTATTAATATTCTGTGTATTTATTTTGATACGATTTTACATTATTCTATTTGTGTTTTGTATATATTTTTTTTATACATATTTACATTATTTAATGTGTATTTGTATATTTTAAAACAAATTTACGTTATTTTATGCGCATCTGTTAAAATATTTTCATACAAATTTACATTATTTAATGTATTTTGTATATATATTTCAATACAAATTTAGTTTATTTTATGTATATTTTGTATATCTATTTTCATTCGTATCAAAATAAATAAACAAAATAGCAATAAAATAATGTAAATTTGTATGAGAAAACATATACATATACATAAATTAACGCAAATTTCTAAAAAATATATGTACAAAATGCACATAAAATTAAGTAAATTTGCATAAAAAAATACAAAACACACATTAAATAAAGTAAATGCGTACATAAAATAACCTTAATTTGTATAAAACTATATACAAAAATACACAAAAATATTTAAAATTTCTATGAAAAGAAATATACAAAATACACATAAAATTAGGTAAATTTGTATTGAAATACATCTACAAAATACACATAGAATAATGTAAATTTGAATGAAAATATATAAACAAATACACTTAAAATAACGTAAATTTGTATAAAATATATATGCAAGATACACATTAAATAATGTAAATGTGTATAAAAAAATATATACAAAAAAAATAGAATAATGTAAAATCCTATCAATATAAATACACAGAATATCAATAAAATAATGTAAATTGCATGAAAAGAAAGATGCAAAATTCTATAAATAGCGCATTTTTTGTAAAAATATATATACCAAAATACACATAAAATATTTAAATTTGTATTGAAATAAATATAAAAAATGCATATACAGTAGGGTAAATATGTATTGACAGAGATATTCAAAAATACATATGAAACAACGTAAATTTGTTTCAAAATATATATACGAATACACATAAAATAACGTAGATTTCTATAGAAATATATATACAAAATACACATGAAATTATGTAAATACATATAAAAATATATACAAAACATATCTAGGTAAATTCGTGTCAAAATAAATAAACAAAATATCATGAAAAGAATGTGTATTTGTGTGAAAATAAATAATAGATAATAAATTTGTTTGAAATATATATGCAAATACACATTAAATAATGTAAATATGTATAAAAAAAATATATACAAAACAAATAGAATAATTTGAAATCGTATCAAAATAAATACACTGAATATTAATAAAATAATGTAAATTTGTATGAAATTAAAGATGCAAAATTCCCATCAAATAGCGCATTTTCTTACAAAATATATATACCAAAATACACATAAAATATTTAAATTTATATTGAAGTAATATACAAAATGCACATACAATAAGGTAAACTTGTATTGAAAGAGATATGCAAAATACATATAAAACAATGTAAATTTGTTTCAAAATATATATATACACATAAATAACGTAGATTTCTATAAAAATATATATACAAAATACACATAAATTAAGTAAATACGTATAAAAATAGATATACAAAATACAAATTGGCCTAACTTTATGTGTATTTTGCATATCTATTTTCAAACAAACAAATTATTTTTGTGTATTTTTTTATATATTTTTATACAAATTTTAGTTATTTTATTTGTTTTTTGTATATATATTTTCCTACAAATATCCATTCTTTTATTGGAATTTCGTGTATTTAATTTTTTACGAATTTACATTATTTTATGTGTATTTTGTATATATATTTTTCTACGTATTTAAATTATTTTATGTGTATTTTATATGTACATTTTCATAAAAATTTACGTTATTTTATTGTGTGTATTCGTATATATTTTGAAACAAATTTTATACAAATTTATGTTATTTTATGTGTATTTGTATATTTATTTTCATACAAATTTATATTATTTCATGTGTATTCTTACATATATTTTATTACAAATTTACCTTATTTTATGTTTATTTTGTATATTTATTTCATTCAATTATAAATTATTTAATGTGTATTTTTGTATTTATATTTGTATCGTAAATTTGTATAAAACTATATACAAAAACACACAGAACAAATACACATTCTTTTATTGGTATTTTGTTTATTTATTTTGTTTCGAATTTATATTATTTTACGTGTATTTTGTTTACATTTTTTTATTCGTATTTACCTAATTTTATGTGTATTTTTTATATATATTTTTATAGAAATCTACGTTATTTTATGTGTATTCGTATATATATTTTGAAACAAATTTACAATTTCTTATATGTATTTTTGTATATCTCTTTCAACAGAAGTTTACCTTATTGTATGTGCATTTTGTATATTTATTTCATTACAAATTTAAATATTTTATGTGTATTTTGGTATATATATTTTTATAAGAAATGAGCTATTTGATGGGAATTTTGCATCTTTTTTTTCATACAAATTTACATTATTTTATTAATATTCGGTGTATATATTTTGATACGATTTTTCATTATTCTATTTGTTTTTTGTATATATTTTTTTTATACATATTTACATTATTTAATGTGTATCTTGCATATATATTACATACAAATTTATTATCTATTATTTATTTTCATACAAATACACATACTTTTCATGATATTTTGTTTATTTATTTTGTCACGAATTTACATTACTTAATATGTATTATATATATATATATATATATATATATATATATATATATATATATATATATATATATATATATATATATATATCTATCTATATATATATTTTTATACGTATTTACATAATTTCGTGTGTATTTTGTATGTATATTTCTATAGAAATCTACGTTATTTTATGTGTATTCGTATATATATTTTGAAACAAATTTACACTGTTTTATTTGTATTTTGCGTTTTTTTTCAATACAGATTTACCTTATTGTATGTGTGCATTTTGTATATTAATTTTAATACAAATTTAATTATTATATGTGTATTTTTGTATATGTATTTAAAAAAAAAAGCTTTATCTTATGGGTATTTTGCATCTTTATTTTCATACAAATTTAAATTATTTTATTGATATTCTGTGTACCTATTTTGATACGATTTTACATTATTCTATGTATAACAAAAATAAATAGAGAATACACAAAAATAGATATCCAAAATACATATAAACAATGTATATTTGTTTCAAAATATATATACGAATACACATGAAATAAGGTAGATTTCTATAAAAATACATATGCAAAATACACATAAAATTAAGTAAATACGTATAAAAAATGTATACAAAATACACATAATATAATGTAAATTAGTATCAAAATAAATAAACAAAATATTAATAAGAGAATGAGTATATATATATATATATATATATATATATATATATATATATATATATATATATATATATATATATATATATATATATATATATATATATATATATATATATATATATATATATATATATATATATATATATAAAATACACATTAAACAATATAAATTTGTTTAAAACTATACAAAATAGACATGAAATGATGTAAATACGTATTAAAATATATATACAAAATACACATTAAATAATGTAAATTCGCGTCAAAATTAATAAACAAAATATCAATAAAAGAATGTGTATTTGTATGAAAATAGGTATACAAAATACACATAAAATAACCTAAATTTGTATCAAACTATATACAAAAATACACAAAACTATTTTAAATTTGTATGAAAATAAATGTACAAAATACACATAAAATTAGGTAAATTTGTATTGAAATACATAAACAAAATACACATAAAATAATGTAAATTTGAATGAAAATACATAAACAAATACACTTAAAATAACGTAAATTTGTATAAAAAAATATGTACAAAACACAAATAGAATAATGTAAAATCGTATCAAAATAAATACACAGAATATTAATAAAATTATGTAAATTTGTATGAAAATAAAGAAGCAAAATACCCATAAAATAACGCATATTTTTTATTTATAAAAATATATATACCAAAATACACATCAAAAAATTAAATTTGTATTAAAATATATATACAAAAAACACATACGATAAGGTAAATTTGTATTGAAATAGATATGCAAAATACATATAAATCAATGTAAATTTGTTTCAAAATATATATACGAATACACATAAAATAACGTAGATTTCTATAAATATATATATATATATACAAAATACACATTAAATGAAGTAAATACGTATAAAAAAAATGTATACAAAATACACATAAAATAATGTAAACTCGTATCAAAATAAATAAACAAAATACCAATAAAAGAATGTGTATTTGTATGAATATAAATTTACAAAATACACATAAAATAACGTAAATTTATATAAAACTATATACAAAAATACACAGAAGTAATTAAATTTGTATGAAAATATATACAAAATACACACGAAATAAGCTAAATTTGAATTGAAATATATATACAAAATACATGAAATAAAGTAAATTTGTATCAAAATATTTATACAAATACACATATAATAACGTAAATTTGTATGAAAATATATAAACAAAATACACATTAAATAATGTAAATACGTATAAGAAAATATGTATAAAATACACATATAATCATGTAATTCGTATCAAAATAAATAAACAAAATACCAATAAAATAATATAAATTTGTATGAGTAAACGTGTATGTTGCATATTTTTTCAATACAAATTTACCTTATTATATACGCATTTTGTATATTAATTTTAATACAAATTTAATTATTCGATGTGTATTTTTGTATCTGTATTTTTATAAACATATTCTTAATTTTTTGGGTATTTTGCATCTTTATTTTCATACAAATTTACGTTATTTTATTGATATTCTGCTCATTCATTTTGATAGGAATTGACATTATTCTATGTGTATTTTGTATATTTTTTTCATATAAATTTACGTTATTTTATGTGTATTTATTTATATATTTTGACACAAATTTACAATATTTTATGGGTATTTTGTATATACATTTCGAAAGAAATTTACCTAGTTTTATGTGTATTTTGCATATCTATTTTCATACAAACTCAAATTATTTATATGTATTTTTGCATATATTTTAATACAAATTTTAGTTATGTTATGAGTATTTTGTAAATTTATTTTCATTCAAATATATATTATTTTATTGGTGTTTTGTTGATTTATATTGATACGAATTTACATTATTTTATATGTACTTTGTATACATATTTTTATACGCTTTTCCATTATTTAATATTTATTTTGAATATATATTTTTATACAAATTCATGGTATTTTATGTGATTTTATATATATATTTTCATATAAATTTACATTATTTTAAGTGTATTTTGTACATATATTTTATTACAAATCTACCTTATTTTATAATATAATAATATAATATAATATAATAATATAATAATATAATAATTTTATAATATTTATCCAAATACACATTCTTTAATTGGTATTTTGTTTATTTATTTTAAATCTAAAGTACATTATTTTTTGTGTATTTTGTATACATTTTTTATATGTATTTACTTAATTTTATGTGTATTTTGTATATATATATATATATATATATATATATATATATATATATATATATATATATATATATATATATATATATATATATATATATATATATATATATATATATATATATATATATATATATATATATATATATATATATATATATATATATATATATATATATATATATATATATATATATAAATCTACGTTTTTTTATTTGTATTCGTATATATATATATATTGAAACAAATTTACATTGTTTTATATGTATTTTTGCATATCTGTTTCAATACAAATTTACCTTATTGTATGTGCATTTTGTATATTTATTTCAATGCAAATTTAAAAATTTTATGTGTATTTTCGTATATATATTTTTATAAGATTATGAAAATTTGAATAAAAATATATACAATAAAACAAAAAAATAAATTTCAATTTGTATGAAAATAGATATACAAAATACAACTATAATTAGTTAAATTTGTATTTAATTACTTGTACAAAATACACATAAAATAATGTAAATTTGTATGAAATAAAAACAAATTCACATAAAATAACGTACAGTTGTATAAAATAGATGTACAAAATAATTTTATGTGTATTTTGAATATTTATTTTCATACAAATTTAAATTATTTTTGTGCATTTTTGTATATAGTTTTATACAAACATAGGTTATTTTATGAATATTTTGTATATCTATTTTCATACAAATACACATTCTTTTATTGATATTTTGTTTATTTATTTTGACGAGAATTTAAATTATTTAATGTGTATTTTGTATATAAATTTTTATACGTATTTACATCATTTCATGTGTATTTTGTATATATATGTATATTTCTATAGAAATCTACGTTATATTATGTGTATTCGTGTGTAGATTTTTAAACAAATTTACACATTTATGTGTATTTTGCATATTTTTTCAATACAAATTTACCTTATTGTATATGCATTTTGTATATTAATTTTAATATAAATTTAATTATTCTATGTGAATTTTTGTATATGTATTTTTATAAAAATATGCTTTATTTTATGGGTATTTTGCATCTTTATTTTCATACAAATTTACGTTATTTTATTGATATTCTGCTCATTCATTTTGATACGATTTGACATTATTCTATGTGTATTTTGTATATATTTTTCAAACAAATTTACGTTATTTTATGTGTATTTGTTTATATATTTTAACACAAATTTACAATATTTTATGGGTATTTTGTATATATATTTCAAAAGAAATTTACCTAGTTTTATGTGTATTTTGAATATCTATTTTCATACAAACTCAAATTATTTTTATGTATTTTTGTATATATTTCAATACAAATTTTAGTTATGTTATGTGTATTTTGTAAATCTATTTTCATTCAAATATATATTATTTTATTGGTATTTTGTTGATTTATATTGATACGAATTTACATTATTTTATATGTACTTTTTATATATATTTTTATACGCATTTACATTATTTAATATTTATTTTGAATATATCATTATATATAAATTCATGGTATTTTATATATATATATATATATATATATATATATATATATATATATATATATATATATATATATATATATATATATATATATATATATATATATATATATATATATATATATATATATATATATATATATATATATATATATATATATATATATATATATATTTTTACCTTATTTGATGTTTATTTTGTATGTGTATTTTGTACATTTATATTTATACAAATACACATTCTTTTATTGGTATTTTGTTTATTTATTTTGTTTCGAATTTATATTATTTTATGTGTATTTTGTTTACATTTTTTTATACGTATTTATTTAATTTTATGTGTATTTTGAATATTTATTTTTATAGATATCTACGTTATTTTATGTGTATTCGTATATATATTTTGAAATAAATTGACATTGTTTTATATGTATTTTTGCATATCTCTTTCAATAGAAGTTTACCTTATTGTATGTGCATTTTGTATATCTATTTCAATACAAATTTAAATATTTTATGTGTATTTTGGTATATATATTTTTATAAGAAATGCGCTATTTGTTGGGAATTTTGCATCTTTATTTTCAAACAAATTTACATTATTTTATTAATATTCAGTGTATTTATTTTGATACGATCTTATATTATTCTATTTGTTTTTTGTATATATATTTTTTTAATACATATTTACATTATTTAATGTATATCTTGCATATATATTTTATACAAATTTATTATCTATTATTTATTTTCATACAAATACACATTCTTTTCATGATATTTTGTTTATTTATTTTGACACGAATTTAAATTACTAAATATTTATTATATATATATAGAAATATATAGATATATATATATATATATATATATATATATATATATATATATATATATATATATATATATATATATATATATATATATATATATATATATATATATATATATATATATATATATATATATATATATATATATATATATATATATATATATATAAGTATGTAGATATTTTAATGTTTATTTTGTATATATATATCTATAGAAATATACGTTTTTTTATGTGTATATGTATATATATTTTGAAACAAATTTACAATGTTTTATTTGTATTTTGCGTTTTTTCAATACATATTTCCCTTATTGTATGTGTTACTTTTGTATATTAGTTTTAATACAAATTTAATTATTCTATGTGTATTTTTTTATATGTATTTAAAAAAAATATGTTTTTTCTGATGGGTATTTTGCATCTTTATCTTCATACAAATTCAAATTATTTTATTGATATTCTGTGTCCTTATTTTGATACGATTTTACATTATTCTATGTATAACAAAATAAATACAGAATACACAAAATAGATATGAAAAATACATATAAACAATGTAAATTTGTTTCAAAATATATATACGAATACACATGAAATAAGGTAGATTTCTAAAAAAATATATATACAAAATACACATAAAATTAAGTAAATACGTATAAAAAATGTATACAAAATACACATGAAATAATGGAAATTAGTATCAAAATAAATAAACAAAATACCAATAAACGAATGTATTTGTATAAATATATATATATATATATATATATATATATATATATATATATATATATATATATATATATATATATATATATATATATATATATATATATATATATATATATATATATACAAAATACACATTAAATAGTATAAATTTGTTTAAATCTATACAAAATACACATGAAATGATGTAAATACGTATAAAAATATATATACAAAATACACATTAAATAATGTAAATTCATGTCAAAATAAATAAACAAAATATCAATAAAAGAATGTGTATTTGTATGAAAATAGATATACAAAATACACATAAAATAACCTAAATTTGTATCAAACTATATACAAAAATACACAAAAATATTTTAAATTTAAATTTACCGTATTGTATTTGCATTTTGTATATTTATTTTAATACAAATTCAAATATTTTATGTGTATTTTGGTATATATAATTTTATAAAAAATGCGTTATTTTATAGGTATTTTGCATCTTAGTTTTCATACAAATGTATATTATTTTATTAATATTCTGTGTATATATTTTGATACGATTTTATATTATACTATTTGTGTTTGGTATATATTTTTTTATACATATTTTCATTTTTTAATGTGTATTTTTTATATATATTTTATACAAATTAATGTTATTTTAGGTGTATTTGTTTATATAATTTCATTCAAATTTACATTATGTTAAGTGTATTTTGTATATGTATTTAAATACAAACTTACCTAATTTTATGTGTAGTTTGTATATTTATTTTCATACAAATTTAAATTATTTTTGTGTTTTTTTGTAAAACATATAGAGTAAATTTCTATGATAATATATACTCAAAATACATATAAAATTATTCAAATAAGTATAAGAATATATATATCAAATACACCTAAAAAAAATAAAATTCGTATCAAAATAACTAAACAAAATTCCGAGAAAAGAACGTATATTTGTAGGAAAATAAATATACAAAATACACATAAAATTACGAAAATTTTAATAAAAATGTATACAAAAAAACAAAAAAATAAATTTCAATTTGTATGAAAATAGATATTCAAAATACACATATAAATAGTTAAATTTGTATTTAAATACATGTACAAAATACACATAAAATAATGTAAATTTGTGTGAAATGAAAACAAATTCTCATAAAATAACGTACATTTGTATAAAATATATACAAAATATACATAGAATAATGTAAAATTGTATCAAAATAAATACACAGAATATCAATAAAATAATGTAATTTTGTATGAAAATAAAGCATTTTCTTCTAAAAATACATATACAAAAAAACACATAGAATAATTAAATGTGTATTAAAATTAACATACAAAATGCACGTACAATAAGATAAATTTGTATTGAAAAATTATACAAAATGCACATAAAAGTGTAAATTTGTTTCAAAATATATATACGAATACACATAAAATAACGTAGTTTTCTATAGAAATATATATACAAAATACACATGAAATTATGTAAATACGTATATATATATATATATATATATATATATATATATATATATATATATATATATATATATATATATATATATATATATATATATATATATATATATATATATACACATTAAATAATTTAAATTTTCGTCAAAATAAATAAACAAAATATCAATAAAAGAATGTATATTTGTATGAAAATAGATATACAAAATACTCATAAAATAACCTAAGTTTGTTTAAAACTATATACAAAAATACACAAAAATAATTTAAACTTGTATGAAAGTAAATATACAAAATACATATAAAATTAGGTAAATTTGTATTAAAATACATATACAAAATACACATAAAATAATGGAAATTTGAATGAAAATATATCAACATGTACACTTAAAATAACGTAAATTTGTATCAAATATATATACAAAATACACATTAAATAATGTAAATATGTATAAAAAAATATATACAAAACACAAATAGAATAATGCAAAATCGTATCAACAATAAATACACAGAATATTAATAAAATAATGTAAATTTGTATGAAAATAAAGATGCAAAATAACCATAAAATAACGCATTTTTTATAAAAATATATATATCAAAATACACATAAAATATTAAAATTTGTATTAAAATAAATATAAAAAATGCACATAATATAATGTAAATTTGTTTTCAAATAGATATGCAAAATACATATAAAACAATGTAAATTTGTTTCAAAATGTATATACGAATACACATAAAATAACGTAGATTTCTATAAAAATATATACACATAATATGAAGTAAATACGTATAAAAAAATGAATACAAAAAATACATAAAAATCGTATCAAAATAAATAAACAAAATACCAGTAAAAGAATGTGTATTTGTATAAATATAAATATACAAAATACACATAAAATATCGTAAATTTGTATAAAACTATATACAAAAATACACAGAAGTAATTAAATTTGTATGAAAATATATATACAAAATACAGCTAAAATGAGCTAAATTTGATTTGAAATGTACATACAAAATACATAAAATAATGTAAATCTGTATCAAAATATTTATACAAATACATATAATAATGTAGATTTGTTTAAAAATATATAAACAAAATACACATTAAGTAATGTAAATACGTATAAAAAATATGTACAAAATACACATATAATCATGTAATTCGTATCAAAATAAATAAACAAAATAGCAATAAAATAATGTAAATTTATATGAGAAAACATATACAAATAACGCAAATTTCTATAAAAATATGTACAAAATGCACATAAAATAAAGTAAATTTGCAAAAATATATATACAAAACACACACTAAATAATGTAAATGCGTACATAAAATAACCTAAATATGTATAAAACTATATACAAAAATACACAAAATAATTTAAATTTGTTTGAAAAGAAATATACAAAATACATAAAATTAGGTAAATTTGTATTGAAATATATACAAAATACACATCAAATGATGTAAATTTGAATGAAAATATATAAACAAATACACTTAAAATAACGTAAATTTATATAAAATATATATGCAATATACATTAAATAATGTAAATGTGTATAAAAAAGTATATATACAAAAACAAATAAAATAATGTAAAATCGTATCAAAATAAATACACAGAATATCAATAAAATAATGTAAATTTGTATGAAAATAAAGATGCAAAATTCCCAAAAACTACGTATATTTTTATAAAAATATATTTACCAAAATACACATAAAATATTTAAATTTGTATTGAAATAAATATACAAAATGCATATACAGTAAGGTAAATTTGTATTGAAAGAGATATTCAAAAATACATATAAAACAATGTAAATTTGTTTCAAAATATATATACGAATACACATAAAATAAAGTAGATTTCTATAGAAATATATATACAAAATACATATGAAATTATGTAAATACGCATAAAATATATATACTAAATACATATCAAATAATGTAAATTCGTGTCAAAATAAATAAACAAAATATCATGAAAAGAATGTGTATTTCTATGAAAATAGATAATAGATAATAAATTTGTATAAAATATATATGCAAGATACACATTAAATAGTGTAAATATGTATAAAAAAGTATATACAAAAAACAAATAGAATAATGTAACATCGTATCAAAATAAATACACCGAATATTAATAAAATAATGTAAATTTGTATAAAACTATATACAAAAATACACAGAAGTAATTAAATTCGTATGAAAATAGACATACAAAATACAGATAAAATAAGCTAAATTTGAATTGAAATGTATATACAAAATACATAAAATAATGTAAATTTGTATCAAAATATTTATAAAAATACCCATAAAATAACGCATTTTTTTATTTATAAAAATATATATACCAAAATACACATCAAAAAATTAAATTTGTATTAAAATAAATATACAAAAAACACATACAATATGGGAAATTTGTATTGAAATAGATATGCAAAATACATATAAAACAATGTAAATTTGTTTCAAAATATATATACGAATACACATAAAGTAACGTATATTTCTATACAAATATATATACAAAATACACATAAAATGAAGTAAATACGTATAAAAATTTATACAAAATACAAATAAAATAATGTAAATTCTTATCAAAATAAATATACAAAATACCAATTAAAGAATGTGTATTTGTATAAATATAAATATACAAAATACACATAAAATAACGTAAATTTATATAAAACTATATACAAAAATACACAGAAGTATTTTAATTTCTATGAAAATAAGTATACAAAATAAGGTAAATTCGTTTCAAATTCAATAAACAAAATTCAGATAAAAGAACGTATATTTGTAGAATAAATAAATTTACAAAATACACATTAAATAACGAAAATTTGTATGAAAATATATAAAAAAATAAACAAAAATAACTTCAATTTGTATGAAAATAAATATACAAAATACACATGTATTTTGTATATCTATTTTCAAACAAATTTAACTACTTCTGTGTATAGTTTATATAGTTTTATATATATATATATATATATATATATATATATATATATATATATATATATATATATATATATATATATATATATATATATATATATATATATATATATATATATATATATATATATATATATATATATATATATATATATATATATATATATATATATATATATATATCTATATATATATATATATATATATATAAATTTATATAAATATAAAAATACACAAAGTAGTTAATTTGTGTAATAGATATACAAAATACATGTGTATTTTGTATATTTATTTCCTGAAGTATTTTATTGATATATTTATATATATATATATATATATATATATATATATATATATATATATATATATATATATATATATATATATATATATATATATATATATATATATAATACAGAGTGTTTTATTAGTATTTGGTTTATTTATTTTGATACGAGTTTACATTATTTTATGTGTATTTTGTATACCTTTTTTATACGTATTTACTTCATTTTATGTGTATTTTGTATATTTATTTTCATAGAAATCTACGTTATTTTATGTGTATTCGTATATATATTTTTAAAAAAATTTACATGGTTTTATATGTATTTTGCATATCTATTTCAATACAAATTTACCTTATTGTATGTGCATTTTGTATATTTATTTTAATACAAATTCAAATATTTTATGTGTGTCTTGGTATAAATAATTTTATAAAAAATGCGTTATTTTATGGGTATTTTGCATCTTAATTTTCATATAAATTTACATTATTTTATTAATATTCTGTGTATTTATTTTGATACGATTTTATATTATTCTATTTGTGTTTTGTATATATTCTTTTATACATATTTACATTATTTAATGTGTATTTTTTTATATATATTTTAAACAAATTTACGTTATTTTAAGTGTATTTGTTTATATATTTTCCATCAAATTTACATTATTTTATGTGTATTTTGTAAATGTATTTCAATACAAATTTACCTAATTTTATGTGTATTTTGTATATTTCTTTTCAAACAAATTTATGTTATTTTTGTGTATTTTTGTAAATAGTTTTATACAAATTTAGGTTATTTTATGTACGCATTTACATTATTTAGTGAGTGTTTTATGTATATATATATTTTTTTGCAAATTTACTTTATTTTATGTGCATTTTTGCACATATATTTTTATAGAAATTTTCCTTATTTGTATATGTTTTCTCATACAAATTTACATTATTTTATTGCTATTTTGTTTATTTATTTTGATACGAATTACATGATTATATGTGTATTTTCTACATATTTTTTATACGTATTTACATTCCTTAATGTGTATTTTGTTTATATATTTTTAAACAAACCTACGTTATTATATGTATTTGTATAAATATTTTGATACAGATTTACATTATTTTATGTATTTTGTATGTACATTTCAATTCAAATTTAGCTAATTTTAGCTGTATTTTGGATACATATTTTCATACAAATTTAATTACTTCTGTGTATTTTTGTATATAGTTTTATACAAATTTACGATATTTTATGTGTATTTTGTATATTTATATTTTTACAAATACACATTCTTTTACAGGTATTTTGTTTATTTATTTTGATACGATTTTTATGTATTTTTTGTATTCATTTTTTTATACGTATTTACTTCATTTTATGTGTACTTTCTATATATTTTTATAGAAATATACATTATTTTATGTGTTTTCGTATATATATTTTGAAATAAATTAATATTGTTTTATATGTATTTTGCATATCTATTTCAATACAAATTTGCAAATTTACTTTATTTTATGTGCATTTTTGTACATATATATTTTTTTTAGAAATATGCGTTATTTTATATGTATTTGTATATGTTTTCTCATACAAATTTACATTATTTTATTGCTATTTTGTTGATTTATTTTGATACAAATGAAAATAGATATACAAAATATACATAAAATAAACTAAATTTGTATTGAAATATATATACAAAATACATAAAATAATGTAAATTTGTATCAAAATATTTTAACAGTTGCGCATAAAATAACGTAGATTTGTTTTAAAATATACAAAATACACATTAAATAATGTAAATATGTATAAAAAAATATATACAAAACACAAATAGAATAATGTAAAATCGTATCAAAGTAAATACACAGATTATTAATAAAACAATGTAAATTTGTATGAATATAAAGATGCAAAATACCCATTAAATAACGCATTTTTAATAAAAATATATATACCAAAATACACATGAAAAAAATAATTTGTATTAAAATAAATATACAAAATACACATACAATAATGTAAATCTGTATTGAAATAGATATGCAAAATACATATAAAACAATGTAAATTTGTTTCAAAATATATATACGAATACACATAAAATAACGTAGATTTGTATAAAAATATATATACAAAATACACATAAAATGAAGTAAATACGTATAAGAAAATGTGTACAAAATACACATAAAATAATGTAA